>NC_057866.1:254054858-254289858 GCF_019393635.1 Dromiciops gliroides
CTCAGATGAAGCATTGAAATAGCCTTTCTATAGTTTGTGACATGGCTCTGAGTTCTCAGTCTTGAAGAGAGGCTGACATTTGCAGGCTATCAGTTGTGCTTTGAAAATAACCTCCTTCCTTCCTGACCTGGACTTACCCAGCCTTTCTTAAAAGTGTTAGTGAATAACTATTGTTGACTTTCTTTTCTCTTTTTTCTTGGTTGTCAAAAATCGTTGATGGCAGCTTTCCTTCTCTCTAAGACAATAAACAAAGGAAATAGTTTTCACTAGCCTTGCCCCCTCTTTCTAAAACAATAAGAGGGAGTGGATACTCTGATTTTGGAAATATAAGATCAGGGTCCTCATAGAAAAATGTTTATTTGTTCAAATAAATACTTGTATAAAAGTGAAGTTGACAGATTTCTTAAATCAAAACATTCTAATGCACTCAAAGTTAGTGACATGATGTCCTGGCAACTAGGTGAAAATAATCTCAAATGCAGACTTTTGTTTCAATCAATCAGGTGTGGGCTTCAGAAGAAGATTCAAAAGTTCTTAGAACTACAGTGACATTGCACAGAAACATTGTTTCAACACATTAAGAAAATTGGGTTATAGGCAGCTAGATGGCAAAGTGGCTAAAGCGCAGGCCCTGGATTCAGGAGTACCTGAGTTCAAATCCAGCCTCAGACACTTGACACTTACTAGCTGTGTGATCCTGGGCAAGTCAACCCCCATTGCCCCCCAAAAAACAAACAAAACAACAACTGGATTATGCTCTAGGGATCAGGTATAAAATTGCAAGATAATTAATACAAGTCAAACAAGTCCCATATTTGGGAGCATGCACAGCATTCTAGGAAAATCTAAGCAGAATTGTGGAGGATGGAGCGGGGGTAGAGAACAGGCCTGGGCTTCTATATTGGCCCAGATTTCCTTCTCCCACCCTTTGACTAAATGATGACTTTGGAAGTTTAAAAGCATTTGTAGTACTTCCCATCTTCCCATCAGTATCCTAAAAGCATCCTTGGATCAGCTGATGGCAATTTCTTCACTGGAAGGCAAGGCCAGGATGTATTTTTCAACAAGGAGTCCAGCAAAGAAATGACAATATGCTCAAAGGGAACTTCTTGAGCACCCCATGAAAGGGAGAAAAGGATTTCCAACAACCAGGAGCTATTAGTTCTCTTTATTACATGTGTTTTATAAGTTATTTCCCCCTAAACTCTGTGTGCATTTATGGGAGAGTTATGTCACAGATTTTTGGAGATGTTTTGTACTAACTAAATAGTCCCATCCTAAAAGTTACTTAAGATTGACTGACTAAAATATTCTTATGGGAAAGCATACCAGTGGGGGATCGAACCAATGTCATTAGAGAAGAATTACCCTAAACTCCTCATGGCTTCCCTAAGACCTCTGAAGAGGAGTTATAGCATTGATCTAGGACCTTAGATTCCTCTGTGAGTCTGGGAATTGGAATATAGATCCTCAGAGCTTATAAGAGTTACCTTGCTTTATCTTATATGACAATTTTGCTTATATAAAAATAAGGTTTTGTCCAAACAAAACCAACGTAAAGCAATTACAAGGATTAAATATTCCTCTTTTCACTCTCTTCTTAATTTTCTGATGTTTCTGACCTCAACATTGAACCAGAGCATGTCTTTTCAACGTATACACTGATCTCTTAATCACCTAATAGCATGGTCTTTTCTTGCTATGAAGCTTTTCACACTGTCAATCACCTTCTCTCCAGGATTTCATGACCCTGCTGTTTCCTGATTTTCCTTCCTTTCTAAACTGCTGCTTTTCAGCCTTCCTGTTGAATCTTCATGGACCAATTCATTTAACTTTAGGAGTCCCACAGCACTCATTGTTGGGCCTTTTTCTCTTTTTCTATACTATTTCAATTGGTCATTTCATCATCTTTCATGGATTTAATTCTCATCCCTATGTCAATGATTCCTTGAATTCCTTGTGAAATAACTTCTATACTGACCTGCAGTCCCCTATTTACTACTGTTAATTGGACAGCTCATTCTGGATCTCCTGTAGAATCTTAAGCTAAATAGGTCTCTAAATTTTATCATTACCTATTCCCCATTCCCTTTTACTATTTTTTTCTTTTACCATTGAAGGAATTTCCAGTCAACTAGCCTCACAACCCATTGTCTTCTGTGAAAATCTTCATGCTCCCACCTCTCATTTTCCCAAGTCCTGTTGATTCTACTGTCAAAATATCTCTTGCATATGTTGTTTTCTTTCTTCTGACACTGTCATCCAAATGATCCAGGTCCTCATCACCTCATGCCTAGATTATTGCAATAATCTTGGTCTTTCCATAAATCTTTCAGTGTGATTCCATCTTTTATTATTTATGCAAAAATGTACATGATATTATAATTAATTATTATTTTAATGTTTGATGGAATTTAATTGTAAATGCATCAGCTGCTTTTTTCCCCCTTTGGGAGTTCATTTTTGACTTATTCACTTTCTATATTCTTAGCTAGGCTATTTAAATTCTCTATTTCTTGTTCTGGTAACCTGGGTAGTTTGTATTTCTATACATATGCAGTCATTCATTCCATTTAAATTGTCAATTTTTTGACATGTAGTTGGGCTAAATAGTGTCAGATAATTTCTGTTATTTCTTCTTAAGTTGTTTGACTCCTCTTTTTGTTTTATTTTTATATGGTAATTTGATTTTACTCTTTCTAAATTGGGTAATTTAGTTTAAAAACAGATTTTATTTATTATTAATGGGTTCTTTGCTTTCAGTTTTTACTATCTCATCTTTACTCTCTAGTATTTCAATTTTTATTCTATTTTTTATTTTTTATCTTTTCCTTTTCTAGGTTTTTTTGTCATATGCTCAACATATTGGACTTTCCTATTGCTTTTTTGTTGATGAAAGTGTTTATAGATATTTTTTCTAAGTACCTTTTGAGTTCCATCTGACAAATCTGGATATGTCATATCATTGTTTTGATTATTTTTTTAGATTGTCTACTGTTTCTGTCATGTTATTTAACTCATCAATTACTCTAGACTAACTAGTTTTAATTTTAGGCACTTTTCAATTTTTAGTAATATAGTGTTTATTTTTCTCAATTAGATATAAGAACATTTTGAACATTCATTTTCTAAAATTTTGAATTCCAAATTCTCTCTCTACCTTCTTTACTCCATTTCACACTACTAGAGAAAGCAAGCAATTTGATATCGATCATACATGTGCAATCAGGCAAAACATTTCCACGTTAAATATTTTGCAAAAAGAAAACACAGACCCCAAACCCCCAAGAATAATAAAGTTCACAAAAGTATGCTTCATTCTGAATTCAGACTTCATTAGTTCTTTCTCTGGAGGTAGATAGTATTTTTCATCACGTGCCCTTAGGAATTGTCTTGGATCATTGTATTGCTGAGAATATTAATTAAACTGTTCACAATTCTTCATCTTTGTTTTCATTGTGTAAAATATTCCCCTGGTTCTGCTCATTTCACTTTGAATCAGTAAATTGTAGTTCCTGTAAGTCTTCACAGTTTTTTTTCTGAAAGCATCCCATTCACAATTTTTTATAACACAATAGTATCCAAATTATATTGCAGCTTGTTCAGCCATTCCCCAATTGATGAACATCCCCTAAATTTTAAAAGAGGTATTATAAACATTTTTGTACATATAGGTTCTTTTCCCTTTCCTTTAATCTTTTTGGGGTACAGACCTATTGTTGGGTCAAAGGGTATATGCAGTTAAAAAGCACCTTGGGTGTAGTTCCAAAGATCTCTCCAGAATGGTTGGATCAGTTCACGACTCTACCAATTGTACATTGGTATCACTGTTTTCTGCATCTTCTCCAACATTTCTCATTTTTCTTTTCTGTCATTTTAGCCAATCTGATAGGAGTGAGGTGGTACCTCAGAGCAGTTTTAATTTTCATTCCTCAAATCTTCTTCTAAAACCTGCCTGTTCATATCCCTTGACCATCTGTTGAATTGGGAAGTGAGCCTCCTGCTTTGTTGGCAATACATAGAAATATTAAATATTTATTTGGGTTTATTTTATATTCTCAAACTTTGCTGATTTTGTTAATTATTTCAACTAGTTTTTATTCTATTCTCTAGGATTCACTAAGTATATTATTATGCCATCTGCAAAGACTACTAGTTGTTTCCTCACTGCCTATTTTAATTACTTCAATTTCTTTTTCTTTTATTGCTATAGTACACATTTCTAGTACAGTATTGAATAACAGTGGTGATAATGGGCTTCCTTGTTTTACCACTGAGTTAATTGGGATGACTTTTAGCTTAAAATGAAATCTCCATTTCTTCCTCTGATTTCTAGGTTTAAAAAATATGAATGAATCCTGTATTTTGTCAAAAGTTTTTTTCTGCATTTATTGAGATAATTATATCATTTCTATTGATTTTTAATAGATATGGTCAATGACACTGATTATTTTCCTAATATATAACTAGTCGTACATTTCTGGTGTAAATTCAACCTAGTCATAGTCTATGATCTTTGTGATATATTGCAGTAATCTCCTTGCTAATATTTAATTTAAAATTTTTTGAATCACCATGCATTAGGAAAATTGGTTTAAAAGTGTCTTTTTCTGTTTTTGCTCTTTCTGGTTTAAATATCAGCACTAAACCTTGTTGAAAAATGCCTATCTTTGCTATTTGTCCAATATTTTATATAGTTATTAGAATTAATTGTTCTTTAAATGTTTGGTAGAATTGTCTTGTTAATGCATTTAGTCCTGGTGATTTTTCCTTAAGGAATTCATTGATGGCTTCTTCAATTTCCTTTTCCAAATATTGGGACACTAATGCATTGTTGGTGGAGCTGTGAACTGATCCAACCATTCTGGAGAGCAGTTTGGAACTACGCCCAAAGGGCTATGAAGCTTTGCATGTCTTTTGGTCCAGCAATAACACTATTAGGTCTTTTTCCCAAAGAGATCTTAAAAAAGGGAAAAAGACCCACATGTATAAAATATTTATGGCTGCTCTTTTTGTGGTGGCAAGGAATTGGAAATTCAGGGGATGCCCATCAATTGGGGAATGGCTGAACAAGTTGTGGTATATGAGTGTAATGTAATACTATTATGCTGTAAGAAATGATGAGTGGGCAGATTTCAGAAAAACCAGAAGGACCTGCATGAACGGATGATGAGTGAGATGAGCAGAACCAGGAGAACATTGTACACAGTATCGACAACATTGTGTGTTGATCAACTGTGATAGACTTGATTCTTTTCAGCAATACAATGGTCCAAGATAGTTCCAAAGGACTCATGATGGAAAAGACTCTCCAAATCCAGAAAAAAAAGAACAGTTGTATCTGGGTGCAGATTGAACCATACTATTTCTATTTTTTTTTGTTGTTTTTGTTTTTCTTTTTTGAGGTTTTCCATTTTGCTCTGATTCTTCTCTCATAACATGTCTAATGCAGAAATATGTTTTATGTCATTGTACATATATGACCTATATCAGATTGCTTGCTGTCTTGGGGAGGGGGGAGAGAGGGGTGGAAGGGAGAAAAATTTAAAACTAGAAATCTTCTAAAAACAAATGTGGAGGTTCTCCAGCTCTTCTTCATGTGTTTGTGTCTCTTCTATACGTGTCTGTGGAGCCCAGCTGTTGCAGTCAAAATGGCTTTGGGAAATGCTAAGATTGGATTCCTAGCCTCCAATTTCCATGCTACAGCTGTTATGCCTGATCAGCAGTTCAAAGACCTCAGCCTCTCTGATTACAAAGGAAAATATGTCATATTGTTCTTTTACCCCTTGGACTTCACCTTTGTGTGTCCCACGAAGTTCGTTGCACTCCGTGATCGAGCTGAAGAATTTAAGAAACTCAACTGTCAAGTGATAGGTGCTTTGGTGGACTCGCACTTCTGTCACCTTGCCTGGGTCAACACAGCCAAGAAGAAGGGTGGACTGGGAGCTGTGAACATCCCATTAATGTCTGACCCCAAACACACCATTTATCGAGTTTATGGGGTCTTGAAGGCAGATGAGGGAATCTCATTCAGGGGCCTCTTCCTTATTGATAAGGGCATCCTTCGCCAGAATGACCATCAATGACCTTCCTATGGGCCACTCTGTAGAAGAAGCACTGTGGCTTGTCCAGGCCTTCCAGTTCACAGACAAGCATGGTGAAGTGTGCCCGGCTGGCCAGATACCTGAGAGTGACACAATCAAGCCTGATGTTCAGGGGATCAAAGAATATTTCTCCAAGCAGCACTGAGCTGCTCTCTGCAGCCAAGGCTGTCCCACCCTAGGGGGCCTGGGGCCTCACCTCTCTGCTGTCTGCAGATCCAGAACATACATGCTTGATCTTCCCTAAGCTTTCAACTGGAAGGCCTTCAGAGGCAGCCCAGACCAAGGGGGGTAGCTAGGCATGTCCTTCTCATGAGGCGTCATTCCTCCCCCCTCAGGGCAGCAGCAAGCAGGTTGAGCTTGCCTTACACCTGCTGGCTTGCTCCCTCACTCTTAACAACCAAGTGCTGTGTTGACAATGTTTGTACCAGTCAGCCCTTTGGGCTCCAGCCCATCTGATGTTTTGTAGCTCTATTAAACTTGTCCTAAGGAAAAACAAAAACAAAAACAAACAAACAAAAAAGAAATGTGGAAAACTATATCTACCTGTAACTAGAAAATAATAAAATACTTTTATGATAAAAAAAAATCCTTTTCCAAGATGGAGTTATCTAAGTATTCTATTTCATATTCTGTTAATTTGGGCAATTTATATGTTTATGAATATTCAATAATATCACTTAAATGGTCAGTTTTATTGTCATATAATTGGGCAAAACAGCTCCTAATAATTACTGAATTCACCCTTTTCATTTTTGAGGCAGGTGAATTGGTTTTCTTTTTTTAAAAAATCAAATTAGGGGCAGCTAGGTGGTGCAGTGGATAGAGCACCGGCCCTGGAGTCAGGAGTACCTGAGTTCAAATCCGGCCTCAGACACTTAACACTTACTAGCTGTGTGACCCTGGCCAAGTCACTTAACCCCAATTGCCTCACTAAAAAAAAAAATCAAATTAATCATATGTTTCTTTCCTTTTTATAATATTGTTTTTCAATTCCTAGTTTTATTTAATTTTTACTTAAATGTTTATTTAAAGTTCAATTCTTTCCTTAGTTTCATTTTTGTCAGTCTCATCTTTGATTTTCAAGATTGTCAATTTGGCTTTTAACTGAGAAATTTTATGCCCAATTTATTGATCTGCTCTTTCTCTATTTTATTGATAAGAGCATTTAGCAACATCAGATTTCCCCTATGAACTGTTTTGGCTGCATCCCATAAATTTTGCTATGCTGTCTCGTTGTCATTCTGTTTAATGAAATTATTATTTCTTTGATTTGTTATTTGACCCACTCATTCTTTAGGATTAGATTCTTTACTTACTTTTCAATTAACTTTGTCTATCTTTTTGTGGCCCATTTTATTCAATATAATTTTTATTGCAGTCTTATCTATACAGAATGTATTTAATATTTTTTCCCCACATTTGATTGTGAGGGTTTTATGCCCTAATTCATGGTCAGTTTTAGTTAAGGTACCAAGTAACACTGAGAAAAAGATATACTCTTTTCTGTTCCTACTCAATTTTCTCCAGAGGTCAATCATATCTGACTTTTCTAAAATTCTGCCTATTGCCTTTCTTTCAAGAAAATGTCTTTCATGTTCATATTTTTGGTTAAATTTATCTAGTTCTGAGAGGGGAAAGTTGAGATCCACCAATAGTATAATTTTGCTGTACATTTATTCCTGGAACTTATTTAACTTTTCCTTAAAAATTTGGATGCTATGCCATTTGATGAATATATGTTTAGCATTGATATTACTTCATTTTCTATGGTACCTTTTAGTAAAATGTATTTTCCCTGATTATCTCTTTTAGTTATGTTTAATTTTGCTTTTGTTTTGTTTGAGACCATGATTGCTACCCCTGCTTTTTTTTTTTTTTAAACCTCGGCTGATGCATATTACATTTTGCTCCAGCTCCTTATTTTTTCTCTCTGTGTCTCTTTGTTTCAAGCCTGTTTCTTGTAAACAGCATATTGTTGGATTCTGGTTGTTAATCTATTCTGTTACATTCTTCTGTTTTATGGGTGAATTCATTACATTCACATTCACAGTTATGATTCTTAACTGTGTATATCTCTCCATCCTTTTTCTCCCTCCCATTTTATTCCTCTCTCTCTTTACTCTCTTCCTCCTTAAAAGTTTGTTTTTCTTTTGTCCACTAGATCTTTTTATCTGCCCCCTGTTCTATCTGCACCCTTTCTCTTATCTCCTTCCTTACTTTCTGGTTTCCATGTAAGGCAAAGTCAATTTTTATACCCAACTGAGTGCTCATGTTACTCTCTCTTTGAGTCAATTTCAATGAGAGTAAGGTTCAAGCATTGTCTTCCACCTTATCATCTTCCCCTCCATTGAAAAAGCTCTTCCTTTTCTGCCTCTTTTATGTGAAATAATTTTCCCTATTTTCTTTCTCCCTTCTTCCAGTTCATTCTGCTTTCTCACCCCTTAATTTGTATATATTTTGAAAGCATCACCTCACAGTCATATCACATCTATGCATGCTAGGTTTACTGCTTCTATTTCCCTTAATAATGATTAAATTCTTAGGAGGTACAATTATCTTCTCAAATCTTTTTGATTCCCTTATGAATTCTCTTTCATGATTACCTTTTTATGCTCTTCTTAAGTCTTATATTTGAAAGTCAGATTTTCTTTTCAGCTCTGGTCATTCCATCAGGAATGTTTGAAAGTCCTATATTTAATTAAATATCAATTTTCCTTATGGATGATTATGCTGTTTGATTAGGTGGATTTTCTTGGTCGTAATCCTATATTCCTTGCCTTCCAGAATATCATATTCTAAGACCTCCAATCCTTTAACATGGAAGGTTCTAGATCCTGTGTGATCCTGATTGCTATTACATGATAATTGAACTATTTCTTTCTAGCTTTCTTACAATATTTTCTCTTTGACATGGGAGCTCTGTAATTTGACTATAATCTTTTTGAGAATTTTCAATTTGAAATCTCTTTTAGGATATGTTTAGCAAATTTTCAGTTTCTATTTTTCTAGGCTATCAAGGCAGTTTTCCTTTTCTTGAAATATAACGTCTAAGCTATTTTCTTTGATCGTAGCTTTCAGATAGTCCAATAATTTTTCAATTATCTTTCCTAAATCTCTTTTTGGATCAGTTGTTTTTTCAATGAGATTTCACATTTTCTTCTATTTTTTCATCCTTTTGATTTTGTTTTACTTTTTTTTAATGGAATCATTAGTTTTATTTCTCAAATTCTAATTTTTAAGAAGTTCTTTATCAGTGAATTTTTGTACTTCTTTTTCTATTTTACCAATTATGCTTTTTAATGCATTCTTCTCATCAGCAGTTTTTTGTTGCATTTTAATAATAATTTGGCCAATTTTTAATGTATTGCTCTCTTTACTTTTTCCCCAAGCTGCTGACTCTCTTTCATAATTTTGTCATATCATTCTCATTTTGGAGAGGGGGGGGAGATGAGGGTTAAGTGACTTGCTCAGGGTCACACAGCTAGTAAGTGTCAAGTGTCTGAGGCCGGATTTGAATGCAGGTCCTCCTGAATCTAGGGCCAATGCTTTCTCCACTGTACCACCTAGTTGCCCCATCACTTTCATTTCTTTCCTCAAGTTTTCCTCTTCCACTTGCATTAGATTTATTTATTGTTTTTTACCTCTTTCAGCTGTTTTTGGTGAGCTTGTATGCAATTTAGATTTTTCTTTGAGGCTTTGCTTGTATCTGTTTTGATGCTGTTGTTTTCTTCTAGGTTTATGCTTTGATCTTCCTTGTCACCACAGTACTTTGCTATCATCAGGGTCTTTTTTGTTGTTTGCTCATTTTTTAGTCTATTTCTTTTTTTTTTTCTGTTGGGTTTGATAACCATACATAGCTTAATTGGCCATTTTGACATAAATTAAAATGAATAGAAAGTCATTTTCAGTGTTATTTTTCAGTCACTTGTAATTGGGAATAACCCCTTGTAATTGGCATAGTAATAGCTCTCTCTACTGATTACTTTGATGGTGCATAATGAGTGATTCAGGTACATTTTCACCATTAGAAAAGTTAGGAACAAAGTTTGGATTTAGAGCGCCTTGAAAAGCTATGTTTGAGGGACTGTAGATAAGGGATTTTTCAGTGGCATCATAAAATGCTATATGCCCTTTTTCTTAATCTATTTCTTGACTTTTAACTTTGTGTTAAAGCTGGCCTCTCCTCCCTGGGTGAAGGGGGCACTATCCTAAAATTAAGGCCTATTTTGATGCTATTTTCAAGGCTAGGTCCGGGAGTTTGTAGTTTTTGGTACTCATCCAACCAATGTGGTCAGATAGATTTTTTTTTTCTGCTGACCTACTATTTTTTCTTTTTCTTTTTTTCTACAACAAGCATTCATTTTATTTTTTCCGGTTACATATAAGGGTAGTTTTCAACATTCATTTTCTTTTTTTTTAACTAAAAATATTTTATTATTTTCCAGTTACATGTAGAAATAGTTTTCCACATTTGTTTATATAAGATTTCCAATTTCAAATTTTTCTCCCTCCCTTTAATCCCTCCCCCCTCCCTAGACAGCAGGTAATCTGATATAGGTTATATATACATAATAACATTAAACATATTTCTGTATTAGTCATGTTATGAGAGAAGAATCAGAGCAAAATGGAAAAACCTCAAAACAGAAAAACAACAGCACCAAAACCAAAAGAAATAGCATGGTCGAATCAGCATCCATATTCCACAGTTCCTTTTTCCCCCCTGGATTTGGAGAGCCTTTTCCATCATGAATCCCTTGGAACTTTCTTGTACCATTTGATTGGTGAGAAGAATCTAGTCTATCACAGTTGATCAACACTCAATGTTGATGATACTGTGTATAATGTTCTGGTTCTGCTCATCTCACTCATCATCAGTTCATGCAAGTCCTTCTAGGTTTCTCTGAACTCCTCCTGCTCATCGTTTCTTACAGCACAATAAAATTCCATTACATTCACATACCACAACTTGTTCAGCCATTCCCCAACTGATGGGCAACCCCTGAATTTCCAATTCCTTGGCACCACAAAAAGAGCAACTATAAATATTTTTGTACATGTGGGTCCGTTTTCCTTTTTTTATGATCTCTTTGGGAAAAAAGACCCCAAAGTGGTATTGCTGCATCAAAGGGTATGTCAAGCTTTATGGCCCTTTGGGCATAATTCCTAATTGCTCTCAAGAATGGTTGGATCACTTCATAGCTCCACCATCAATGGATTAGTGTTCCAATTTCCCATAGCTTCTCCACCATTTATTATTTTCCTTTGTTGTCATATTAGCCAATCTGAAAGGTGTCAGGTGGTACCTCAGAATTGTTTTAATTTGCATTTCTCTAATCAATAGTGATTTAGAGCATTTTTTTTCATATGTCAATAGATAGCTTTGATTTCTTCATCAGAAAACTGCCTGTTCATATCCTTTGATCATTTCTCAATTTGGGCAGAAGTGCTCTTTTTATCAGTTCTTTCTATGGGGATGGATACTATGCTTCATCATTAGTCCCTTGGGATTGTCTTGGATCATTGTATTGCTGAGAGTAAATAAGTCATTCACAATTGCTCATTGAACAATACTGCTGTCACTATGCACGATTTCCTCCCAGTTCTGCTCACTTCACTATATATCAGTTCATATGAGTCTTTTCAGGTTTTTCTGGGTTCATCCTGTTTGGCATTTCCTATATCATAATACCATTCCACTACAATAATATACCACAGTTTCTTCATTCATTCCTCAATTGATGGATATTCCCTTGATTCCCAATTCTTAGTCACTACAAAGAGTTGCTATAAATATTTTTTGTACAATTTTTTCTCTGGAGAGGCCTTCCTGGGACTGGATCTGTGTCAGGGTGACTGTGGGGTTGAGATCCACTCCTGTCTCAGCACAGCAGCTCCCTCCTTCCAACCTTCCAAGTTGTCCTTGGTTGGAAAATTATTTCAGCACATTTTTTTTTCTGTGGATTTTGCTGCTCTAGGAATTGTCCTATGGTATTGTTTGGATGTTTTGTAGAGTGATCATGTCATGAGTTCGAAAACTCACTCAGAAAAGTTCTGCTCTCCCATTTAGTCTTCTTATGAAGTTGAACAATATTTTTAATCTCTGGGACTCATTTTCTTCAGCAACCAACAGCCTTCCCAAGCCAAGAGTCTGATCCCTACTATGTTTTCTTAAGCTGGAAAAATGTTTCACCTGAGTTTTTGTTGGTTCTGACACACCAGAATTCAAATTGAGGCATTATTTTAGAATTGTCTGTAGGTGAATATGGGAGAGCTCAGTCTAGTTCTTCTCTAGTTAAATTATTTTTGTTTTTGTTGTTTTTTGCTTATTCTTCTAGCCTATTTCTTGACTGTGAACTTAAAGTTGGTATTTGTTTACCTAGATCATGTTTTAAGCTTTAGGCTTTTTTTTTTCTCTGCTCTTTTCAGAGCTAGTTCTAGAGATCTTGAATATTTGTTTTATCCAAGATGATGTGATCTAGTCAGAGATGTCATCAATGATTTCCTGATCTGTGCTCTGATTTTTACCCAGAAGTGACCCTTCCTCTCCTGTAGCCCCAAGCATTAGCATTTCCCTTGGTTCTTGAACTATAACCAGGGACCCTTTTCTCTTGTGACTGACCCCCAGCCTTTCTCTCTCCCCTGGAATTGTGACGCAGAACTAGGTGGAGGCAACAGAGTTACCAATCAGCACTTGGTACACCCAGTGCCAGAAAAAGTGGTCCTCTATAATCTCTTTCTGGCCGGTTGTCTGGACCCCCTTTTCATGTCTGGACTGAGAACTCCCAATGATGCTGCTGTGTTTGTTCTGCCCCCATATTGGCTCTTGGGTAACACTTTGGTGTAACGGACCTCTCCTACTGACCTCCTATTATCTTAGGCTGGAAAATGTCTCACCTTGACCTTTTGTTGGCTCTACTGTTTCAAAATCCTATAAGAATAGCCCATGCTTGAGGATGCCCCTTATCCATTTGGAAGGTAGACAACTAGCTAAGTTGCTTCCTGAACATGTCCTGCTGAAGCCTGGGCTGACTCAGTACCATCAGCATTTTTTCAGAATGAATCTTTTCTCTCCTGAAAGGGAAGCAGCTTTAGCACCCGGAAGTATAGAAAGCATGGGAGGAAGCAGAATTTAGTCTGGAACTAACCCAAAGTATAGATTTTAAATTACAGAGACCTATTTTCCTACTTAGCTACTAAGCTATGGCCAATTATTTGTTCATTCACTCAACAAGTACTAATTAAATGCCTACTATGTGTCAGGTACTGCGCTAAGCACTGGAAATACAAACATAAGTAAAAAGAAAAAACATAGTCCTTACCCTCAAGGAACTTAGATTCTAATTGGGAAGATAACACATGAAATAAAACTGGAGAGGGGGGAGAGAAAGGTTGACCAGTATGGGAGCATTATGGAGATGTCCAGAAGAGTACAGCTTGGTGTTGAATGAAAACATTGCTGGCTTGAACCACAGCGACAAAGGGTATTTCTGAGCATCATTAGGGTCTTTCACTGAGGTGAAAAGCTGATTGATGTGATGACTACTCTAAATGATGATTTACTTCACTGAGGACTATTTTCCATATTTTGCTCTTGACAGCCTTTTCAGTCATTAGGATGTTCTATGCTCATTGACCACTCCCCTGATTGAAAGATTTACTGGTTGATAGCTTCCCCTCCACCCACTTGTACATATAGGTCCATGGAGGACAACAAACCTAAATGATCCTTCCTCCCTGAAATCAATATGGAGGGATTGTAAAGTACAGGCATTTCCCCAGAGTCCTAAATGGCCTTCAACAGACATGTCCTAATGAAGCAAAGTTAAAAATCTGTAATAAATTAATGAGAATGTGCCTCTTAGTGGCAATCATCCATCCATTCCCTCTTAGAGCACCTTTTAATTATTGTTACTAATGACAGAGTTTGGGGGTCAATGATTTCAGGAAAGGGGAAAAACATTTTTTTCTCCTTTCAAGTGGGAAATTGTACAGCCTCTGCATTCTGCATGCATGGAATGGCCAATATTTATTACTTGCAATTCTATCTATTTCCTTATAAAATGCTGGATCGTGGCATCGCTTCAGTGGGCTAAAAAGAGCACTTCCTTAGATTGCTCTTTCTCCTTCAGAAAGAGGCTGTCATTTCAGGCTGTTATTTCTCATCTTTTATAGTCAGTAATAACAGGAGTAATATTATGTCCAATTCTCCTCTTCAAGTTACATAGGGTCCAACCCCCTAAGGAGTTGTAGAAAGAAAAAAGCAATCCTTTCCCCCCCTCTCTTATACTAGCTGTTTGCTCTAAATGGGCATATATACCCATTTTAAGGAGCAAATCATTCAGCCATTAGTTGGTGATTCCATAGTTGTGTAAACTTGTGAGTAGGGATTGTTTCCTTTTATTTGTGTCTAGCACAGTATCTAGCACATAGTAGATACTTGATGGTATTTGTTTATTTATCTATTTATACCTGCAGGCTGGTGTCAATATCTAAGTATTTCTACATCTGAATCTTCACAATATAATTAGAAATGTATTATCATGAGGTGTCATTCTCAAAGAATTCTGGAAATCTTAGGTTGTGGTATTTTTCCCATAGTAACACCCTTCGACTGTGTACTCCTTCTCCCACTTCTGAATGACAGTAGAAGTCTAATTCCTTAGATTATTGCCATGAAGGCTTGGAGTTTCTAAGAATATAAGTTACAAACACCCATTTTGTGTACTCCCCAGAAGTAATCAACAAAATGACATCGATTAGCCTTTACAAAAAGATATTTACTGAAAAAGTTAAAGATACAAGGCAAAAAACCACTGCTCCCCCCAAAAAACTGGGGGAATATTGGAAAAATTCCTTCAAAATCTGTCACCTATTTAATGACTCACTAGGTAAAGAAGAGAGTGAACTCAAGCCAAACTAAAGTTGACCTCTTTCTTCAGTAACAAACAAGGTCCTTTGGGAGAGGATGCTCAAACCTGAAGCACAAAACTGAGCCACACATGAAGAGAACATTTAGAGTCAAAGGGCTCCCCTAGAATCCTGATTACTTCTGGGAGTCCTTCTTTCCCTTCAAGAAATCCCCAATGAGTTCACTTTTCCATGTAACATCTTTGATGGAATTTCACCAGACTCAGTTATTAACTCCTGAGGAGATGACAGATGACTTTTCCAACCTTCCAAAGTTCACAAGGTTGTACCATCATCCATTCACTCTCAAGAATTTATTCGCCTATGATTTGGAAAGAACAAACATAATAAAAATAAGCACCATTAGTTCAAGGAAACATGATGGCTGGGTAGAGAGATAAGGCAGCTACAACCACTGTTCTTTCTTCCATCTTCAATATCCTAGAAATTCTTCCTCACTTGGAAGCTATCAAAAGAGAATGCAAAAATGGCTAAGGAAGGGGAGCACTGATCCTCTTGTATTCAATTCAGTTCTACTTATGTCTTCAGTCTTTCTAGTTCTGAACACAACTAGACAACTTCTTTCATCATGCAACTCCAGATTCTCCATTATTCATGGCAAGAAAAGGGCTCCCCAAAGTTCCATATATTGGAATGAAACCAGGTTGGAAATATTATGCATGCTCTAAATAATGGAGTCTCATTTGACAGTCACTATTATATGTACTGCATTCAACTAAATGGAAGGTTTTATTCAAGGGTATATTCTTGTATACTATGGCCTTCTCTGATGATGAGTCATGCTTCATCAACAAAATAACCTTTAAAACTGTCTATCAAAATATAATTTCAAAATATATCCCATCTCCCCTCCCCACAAAAAAGTTACGAAAACTTACAAAATTTATTCTCACTTTACAAATGAAAAATCTATAAATAGTGACCACAGTGAAAGATCATACTGCTAAACCCTAGGCAGTCATTAGTCATGGAAACCTGCTAGTTTGCCCAGCCCATATTTATTCTTTTTCAGGTCTCTTTCTTCTTCCCACCACCCCTTTACCTAATCAACTGCAGCTATCTTTGCCACCCTCCCAATTACATACTCAGAAATATTTTTATTAGGGGAAAGTGAGCATGAACACACATTCTGAAGATAAGTTGAGACTAAACAATTCATTCCTAACACTTCTCTGCTAATCTGTCTAACACCTGCTTTTCTTCCCTTCCCACTTGATGGAAAAGAGAAAAAAGATAAGGTATACATCCAGTAAGTGACATCACAGAGGAAGCAGAACAAATAAAAGATTTTAAAGATTCTTATATAGCTGTCCAATTTCCACAACAAATAAGTAGTTGTCCCTCTCTATCCTGGAATGCTAATGTAGGCTCCAGAACTCATAATAAATTCATGTTATGGGGTTCTCTTATGAGCTTGCATTAGGAGGAGAGTGGTAGATTATTTTTAAAAGGAATTAAGTATTTGTATGCACTTTTTTCTCAGTGAAAATTCTTGGCCAAGTTAAATATTGACCCAATTCTAAAATGAAAAATCCCAAGCAAAACAGGATCTTTTAAATAACCAGCAGGGAGAGGGGTCTTGACTGAATAAACTGTTATTTTAGAGATTTACATAATGAAAATACCTCAGTTTTCATCAAAATGAATGCATCATTTCAGTACTTTTATGAAAATCTGAATGAGATAGCGCCAGTGTCTTCACATTTATGTTAATCCTTAAGCATCCATTAACAACTGAAATTCCAGAAATATTCCAAAATGCCCCAAATACCCTTCAAAAATGGGCCATTTTCCCCATATCTCTCTAATAAATTACAGATTTTATAATTAGTCAAATGTCCCTAAACAAGAAATTTATTCATAAGTAAAAAGAGTCAACCTCTTTGACATTTTCAATTACTGTTATTTTATTTTAAATGATAAAAAAGTTGATGCTGATATAATACTTTGAAGTTTATAAAGCAGTTTTCATACATTATCTGATTTCAGGCATACAAAATGGGTAGTTGAATGGCACAGTAGAAAGTGTAATCTGTTAGATAGATAATGGAAGGATAGATGAGATAGATAGATGATAGATAAATACTTAGAGAGATAGATAGAGACAGATATATAGATACTTAGAGATAGATAGATGATAGATAGGTAAATGATGGATTAGATAGAGGGAGAAAGGAAGACAGAGAGCATTGCATTTATTCAGGGCAAGGCACGGTACTAAACACCAGAGATAAAAGTACAAGCAAGGAAGACAATTCCTGTCCTCAAAGAGCTTATATTCTAATGTGGGAAAACTACATAAAGGAAATGGGAAAGGGGTGGAAGAAGGGTATCTGGGTATGGTGGAGAGACAGAAGGCAAGTGACATAAAAGCCTGAGCCAAGGCAAGATAAGGTGAAAGCTCAGTTATCAAATCTCATCAACTCAGTGGTGGGAAGGAGATCAGAATAAAGGTCAAAGAACAAATATTAAGGAAATCAAAGGCATGGGACTTCAAATTCCTGCCTCCTATGCTAACGACTTGTGGGATTTTGGACAAGTCATTCGCCCAATATGGACCTCAATAATTCAGTTTCATCTGTTTAATGAGAGAGTTGAACTAGATGGCTTCTGTGGTCCCTTCTTGCTCTTCTATGATCCTATGATTTCATGAAATAGATTAGTGTTATAGATGAGATAGCTACCAAACAATAACCAACAAAAACCTTTATTAAATATCCATTAGGTATAGACAGAAAATGAAAGAAGACATCTTTACTCACAAGAAATCTGCAATTTAATGGAGAATGGAGGAAATAAGGTAGGGCACAAATATTTATAACACACATCAGATTTTTCTTTATATCTTTTGCTCATCCCCAGCACCTTGAACGATGCCTGGCACATGGCAGGCATTTTATAGATGATTCTTGAAAGAATATGACATAAAAAGGCTACAAGAATTCTGAGGATTTCAAAAAGATCATTTTGCTATACATTACTCCCATACCTACATAAGTAGGTCAGTTTTGCAACATCAGAACCTTTCATTAGACTATGGACTCACCGAAGGCAGGAACTACATTTTGACTGTTTTTCTATCTCTAGCATTGAGCACAGTGCTTGGTACCTAGTAGGTGCTTAATAAAGATTTTTGACAATTTATTGACTAATATGAATATTCAGTGTCTCTCAAGTACTTATTAAATTACAAATAAATCTCCCAAATAATAAAGACATACAGATAAAATAAAGGACTGGAACAGAATCTATTATTCTTCAGCTGAAGTAAAAAAAAAAATAGACCAAGGGGCAGCTAGGTGGCTCAGTGGATAAAGCACTGGCCCTGGATTCAGGAGGACCTGAGTTCAAATCTGGCCTCAGACACTTGATACTTATTAGCTGTGTGACCCTGGGAAAGTCACTTAACCCCAATTGCCTCACCAAAAAAAAATATAGACCAAATTAAAAGAGATAAGCTAAAAGATAAGGAAAACTACATCTTGTAAAAGGGTAGCATAGACAATTAATAATAACATTAAATGTGTATGCCACAAATGACATGGGATCCAATTTCTTAAAGGAAAAGTTAAATCATTTACAGGAGGAAATGGTAAAAATATACCAGTAGGGGCCTTTAGCTTTTCTCTCTAAGCACTAGATGAATCTAACCATAAAGTAAAAAAAGAAAGAAGCTAATGAGATGAAAATAATTTTAGAAAAGTAAAATATGAGAGATATCTGGAGAAAATTGAATGGGAATAGAAAGGAATATACCTTTTTGTCAGTTGTGCCTGGCACCTTCACAAAAATTGATTTTGTTTTGGGGCATAAAATCCTCACAGCCAAAAACAAAAACAAAAAAGAAATATCAAATGCGCTTTTATAAGATCATAATGAATAAAAATTATATTCAATAAGAGGTTGTGGAAACAAATATTATAAAGTAATTGGAACTTAAATATTCTAATCCTAAAGAATGAATGGGTGAAAGAACAAATCATGGAAATAATCAATAGTTTCATTAAAGAGAATGGCAGGGGGCAGCTAGGCGATGCAGTGGATAGAACACCAGCCCTGGATTCAGGAGGACTTGAGTTCAAATCTGAATTCAGACACTTGACACTTACTAGCTGTGTGACCCTGGACAAGTCACTTAACCCTCATTGCCCTGCCCCCCCCCCCAAAAAAAAGAGATAATGACAACAATGAGACAACATATCATAATTTATGGGATGCAGCCAAAGCAATATGCAGGGGAAAATTTATATCTTTAAATGCATACATCAATAAAGGAGGGAAAGAACAGATCAATGAATTGGGCATATGCTTAAAAAATAGAAAAAAGAACAAATCTAAAATTCCCAATTAAACACCAAATTGGAAATCCTGAAAATCAAAAGGGAAATTAATAAAATTTAAAATTTAAAAATGAAGTAATAAATAAAAGTAGGCTTTATCAGAAAAACAATAAAATAAAGAAGCCATTACTTAATTTTGTATATAAAAAAAGAAAGAAGAAAACTAAATTACCTGTCAGAAAAATGAAAAGGGTGAATGCACCAATGATGATAAAATTAAAGAAATTATTAAGATTTATTTTACCCATTTATATGACAATAAAATTGACAATCTAATTGAAATGGAGGAATGTTTACTCAAATATAAATTGCCTAGATTAGCAGAAGAGGAAATAGAATACTTAAATAATGCTCTTAGAAAAAGAAATTAGACAAGTCATAAATGAGCTCCCTAAGAAAAATGTCTCCAGAACCAGCTGAATTTACAGCTGAATCCTACCAAACATTTAAGGAATAATTAATCCTAATACTATTTATACTATTTGAAAGAAAGTAGTAAAGAAGTAGTTCAAACAAGTTCCTTTTATAACACAAATATGCTGTGGATACATAAACCAGAAAGAGCAAAAATATAAAAAGAAAGTGAAAGGTCAATGAATATTGAACTAAAATTTTAAAATAAAATACTAGCAAGGAGATTATAGCAATGTATTTCAAAGATTATACACTATCACCAGGTGGGATTTATACTAGGAATATAGGGCTGGTTCAATATTAAGAAAACCATCAGCATAATTGACCATATCAGTAACAAAAAATCATATAAATATTTCACTAGATGAGGAAAAACCTTTTGAAAAAATATAATCCTCATTCCTAATGAACACACTGGAAAGCACAGGAGTCACTGGAACCTTTTTAAAAATGATAAGTCGGGTTGAGGTAAGAATAAATAATATTAAATTTAATTTAATTAAAATAAATAATAAATAACAATTACATTATGTTAATAGGGATAAAAATGAAACATTTGAAATAAGATCTGGGATGAAGGATGCCCTTTATCACCACTATTATTCAATATTGTATTAGAGATGCCAGTTTTAGCAATAAGATAAGATGTTGAAGGAATAAAAATTAGCAGCAAAGAAACAACATCATCATTTTTTGCAGTGATATATTTATTATGGATGGTATCTTTAAAGAACCCTAGAGAATCAACTAAAAAATTATTTGAAACAATTAACAACTTTTGCAAAGTTGCAAGATTTAAAGTTAGCTAATATAAGTTATAAGCATTTCTATATAGTAACAACAAAAAAATGACAGGAAAATATAGAAAGAGAAATTCCTTTCAAAATAACTGTAAACAGTATAAAATACTAATATTGTTAGATCAAAAGGTAAGAAATTTTTTTATAGTCCTTTGAGCATAGTTCCAAATTGCTTTCCAAAATGTTTGGATCAGTTCACAACTCCATCAGAAAATGATATCTTAAAAACAGAATTGGCTATTAGAAAGAGGCACAATATTTTTCTAAAGAAAGGAATTCATTTAAAAACACAATAGGGAGGGGGAAATCAAAGATGGAGAGGAAAGGCAGTGATTTACTTGCCTTAGATCTCCCCAAGACCCCTCCAAATACTTTCAAATAATGCCATGAGATAATTCCCGGAGCAGCAGAACCCACAAAAGGACAGGGTGAAATCATTTTCCAGCCAAAGACAACTTAGAAGGTTGTGAGAAAAGGTCTGTTGTACCTGGGTGAGAATGGAGTGCTGTCAAGCACAGGCCACAGCAGCACAGATCCATCCCCAGCACAGACTCAGCCCCAGCAAACCGGGACCAGGCCTTGGGAGCCTCAGAGTCAATGATGGAACTCAGCCCAGAAATGTTAAGAGGGTCAAATGACTTCAGAAGATTACAGAGGTCTCTTTGCTAGCACTGAGGCAGGACTCTGTTGTTTTGTCCATACTGGGATCTAGGTCAATGTCTTGGGTGGTGGTCCCAGGATGGGGAAGAACACAAGCACACAAAAGTTTGCAGTCTTAATGGAGCATGGTTCATAGTTTCAGGGCAGAAAAGTAGGCCGGTGGTTGCTTGCAGACAAGAGCACAGGCCAGAAGAGTAGTAAACATACCTCTTCTTAAATCACCTTGGAAGAACTAAGGACTAACTAATTCCTAGGAGTATGTCAGAGAACAGCTGCTCAAACTGAATTTTGGGAAAGTATGCTTTCCACCCTGGAAGCAGTGGCCCACTTTAACATAGTTAAATGTCAAGAAATAGGCTGGGAAAAGGAGCAAACAGAAAACGATGCTGACCCTGGAAAGTTTCTATGGTGACAAGGAAGATCAAAATACACCTTCAGAAGTAGATAACAAAGTCAAAACTCCTACATCCAAAGCTTCTAAGGAAAATATGAATTGGTCTCAGGCCATAGAAGTGCTCTAACAGGACTTTGAAAATAAATTAAGAGAGGTAGAGGAAAAAATGGAAAGATAAATGAGAGTAATGAAATCGTGAAAAATCGTGAAAAAAAGTCAACAGCTTGGTAAAGGAGATGCAAAAGAAAATAACACCTTAAAAACCAGACCATGTCAAATGGTAATAGAGGGACAAAAAGCCAATGCGTTGTGATAAAATAATGGGATTTGGCAGATGCCCAGGGGCCCCACCTGAAGATTGATTTGGAATTGATTGAATTGGGTGAGACTGAGAAACTGACTGAGAATGTACTTAAGAATGATTAAATTGAGACCACATGTGGCCAACCCAGAGTAGGGTGTTGTTCTCAGAGGCTGTGGACTACATCACCAACAGGAGACCACTCTCAACCAATCAGCTTGAAGGACCTTCACTTTTGGGGAAGGAGACAGGAATTAGGAAGCGGAAGCTGGCTCACAGGATCTCTCTTTTTTCATCTGGAACTGGCTTGGTGGTGGCAGATGGAGAAAAGGAGGGTCCCCCTTTTCATTCAGGACTTGGGCATGGTGGGGGACTTCACATGGACTCCTAGGAAAAGCAAGGGTTTCTCTCTGGCTATACTGAATAGATCTAAACTAGGGTTTTGCATTCTCTCTCTTCAATAACTTCTTTTTTAAATCTTTTGTTTGTTTGTTTTTTGGCATGACAGTGAGGGTTAAGTGACTTGCCCATGGTTACACAGCTAGTAAGTGTCAAGTGTCTGAGGCTGGATTTGAACTCAGGTCCTCCTGAATCCAAGGCCAGTGCTTTATCCTATGGACCACCTAGCTGCCCCCTCTTCACTAACTTCTAATAAACGTTAATAAATCCTTAAAACTTAAACTCTTGGTGAATTTATCAGTAAATTTTAGCCAGTTTTCCCCCCAAAACTGGGGGGGGGGGCGCAGATTAGGACCCACATTTAGATTTTAAACACCACAGAGGAAAAGCATTCCTTGAAAAGACAAATTGGCCAAGTGGAAAAGAAAGGTACAAAAGCTCTCTGAATAAAATAATTCCTTAAGAATTAGGATTAAGCTAATGGAAGCTAATGATTTTATGAGAAATAAAGAAACAATAAAGCAAAAGAAAAAAGAATGAAAAAAAGAAGGCAAGGTGAAATATATCCTTGGAAAAATGACTGCCTTGGGAAATAGATCCAGGAGAGATCATTTGAAAATTATTGGACTATCTGAAAGCTATGACCAAAAAAAGAGCCAGACATAATCTTCCAAGGAATTGTGAGGTAAAATTGCCCTGATATTCTAGAAGCAGAAGGTAAAATAGAAATTGAAAGAATCCACCAATCACCTCCTGAAAGAGATCCCAAAATGAAAATTTCCTGGGATATTATAGGCAAATTCCAAAGCTCCCAGGTCAAGTAGAAAATATCAGAAGCTTCTAGAAAGAAACAATTCAAATACTGTGGAACTACAGTAAGGATAAAACAAGATCTAGTCACTTCTACATTAAAGGATCAGAGGATTTGGAATATCATATTCTGCAGGGCAAAAGAACTGGACTTACAACCAAGAATCACCTAGCCAGCAACACTGAGTGTCATCCTTCAGGGGGAAAATGGGAATTCAGTGAACAAGGACTTACAAGAATTCTTGATTAAAATACATGAACTGAATAGAAAATTTGACTTTCAAATACAAGACCCCAAAGAAGCATAAAATGGTAAACAGGAAAAAGAAATAAGGGATATTAAAAGATTAAACTGTTTACATTTCTACATGGGAAGATGATACTTGTAACTCATAAGAACTTTCTGATTATTAGTGCAGCTTGATGGAGTATATTTAGACCGAAGGCACAGGTATGAGTTGAATATGAATGAATGAGATCTTTAAGAAAATAAAATTGAGGGGTAAAAGGAATGCATTCGGAGAAAGGGAGAGGGAAAGGTGAAATGTGGTAAAGTTTCTCACATAATAGAAACATGACAATACTTATACAGTGGAGGGGAAAATGGGGGAGGTGCTGGGGAGTGAAAGAGAGAACCTTACTTTCATCAGAATTGGCTCAAAGAGGGAATAACAAACATACTCAACTGGGTATAGTAATCCATCTTACCTTGCAGGGAATTAGGAGGCAAAGGGGATAAGGGGGGTGAAATAAGGGAGGGTAGATTGGGGAAGGGGGTAGACAGAAGCAAAACACTTTTGAGGAGGGACAGGGTGATAAGAGAAATGGAATAGAATAAAAGGGGGAAGGGAATAGGTGAAAGAAAATACAGTTAGCAATTGTAATTGTGAAAAAAATTTGAAGCAAGTTTGCCTGACAGGTCTCAGTTCTCTCTCTCTGTGTGTGTGTGTGTGTGTGTGTGTGTGTGTGTGTGTGTGTGTGAGGGCAATGAGGGTTAAGTGACTTGCTCAGGGTCACATAGCTAGTAAGTGTCAAGTGTTTGAGGCTGGATTTGAACTCAGTTCCTCCTGAATCCAGGGCCAGTGCTTTATCCACTGTGCCACTTAGCTGCCTTTCTCAGTTCTCAAACACTTAGAGAATTGATTTAAATTTGTCAAAATAAGAGCCATTCACCAATTGATAGATGACCAAAAGACATGAAGTTTTCAAATGAAATAAAGCAACTGTGAGATTTAAAATTGGATATGAGGTTAATGCTCTAGTATCCAATTTTAAATCTCACTACCTATAGATGTATAAAAAATGCTTTAACTCATATTGATTGTAGAGATAAAGCTCAAAACAATTCTGGGGTTCTACCTCACACCTATTGGATAATAGTACAGCAGAGAAAAATTACAAATGTTCTAGGGGATATGGGGAAAATGAGACATTAATGCACTCTTCGTGAACTTATAAACTGAGTCAAACATTCTGTATAGCAATTCAGAACTATGGCCAAAGGGCTATAGGACCATGTAAACTCTTTAACCTAGTAATACCATGTCATATTGATATCCAAAAAGAAATAAAAAACAAAACATTGAATTTGAAATTGAGGAGATGCCCATCAATTGAGGAATGGCTGAACAAACTGTGGGATGAGATTATGATGGAAGTAATGTGGAAATGTTTTGCATGACTACACATGTATAACTTGTATTAATTGCTTAAGTTTTTAAGGTGGGGTGGGGAGAGAGGGAGGAAGAGAATTTGGAACACAAAATTAAAAAAATTGATGGAAAATTGTTTTTACATGTTATTTGGGAAAAAATAAAATTCTAAGTAAATAAAAAATAAAAAAAACCCAGAATGGTTCAAGTGAAAAAGGAGGAACAGAACTTTTATTTTATTTAAAAAAAACCCAACTCCTTAAAATCAGAATTGGTCAAGGAAAAAGAGACACAAAAGATAAATGAAGGAAATCATTCCTGTAGAATTGGGAATGAGGTAGCTGATGACTCCAAGGAAACAAACAAAAAAAGAAAAAAGAAAATAATGAAAAATAGAAGATAATGTGAAATATCTAGTTGAGGAAAAACAGACCTGGAAAATGGATTGAGGAGAGATAGTTTAAGGATTATTCATCCAGGTGGGGGGGGGCAGCTAGGTGGTGCAACACATAGAACACCAGCCCTGGATTCAGGAGGACCTGAGTTCAAATCCGGCCTCAGATGCTGAATACTTACTAGCTGCGTGACCCTGGGCAAGTCACTTAACCCCAATTGCCTCACTAAAAAAATGAATAAAAAATTATTCATCTGCCAGAAAGCCATAAACAGAGAAAGAGCCCAGAAATCATAGTCCAAGAAATTTTCAAGGGAAACTGCTCTATTGAATCCAGAAGGTAAAATAGAAATTGAGAGAATCCATTGATCACCTCTTGAAAGAGAACACAAAAGAAAAACTCCCAGGAATATTATAGCCACATTCCAGAGTTCTAAGGTTAAAGGGGGAAAAAAGACTGCAAGCAGCCAAAAAAGATACAATTCAAATATTATAGAGTTATAGTAAGGATCTCACAAGATTTAGCAGCTTCTACATTAAAGGAGTGGAGGGCTCAGAGTATGAAATTTTGAAAGGCAAGTGAGCTGGAATTAAAACCAAGAAACATCTAGCTTGCAATACTAAGTATAATCTTTCAGGATAAAAATGGATATTTAATGAAATATAAGACTTTCGAGCATTCCTGATGAACATACCAGAGGATAATAGAAAATTTGACATTGAAACACAAAATTCAAGAGAAGCATAAAAAGGTAAACATGAAAGAGAAATAATAAGGTATTAAATAAAGTTAAACTGTTTATATTACCATAATGGAAGATAATAGATATATCTCCTAAGAATGTTTTCATGGTAGGGCAGTTATAAAAATTCACATAGACAGAGGGCATGGGTATGTGTTGATTATGTTGGAATGATATCTAAAAACATGGAAAGGGAAGAAAGAGGGATGCACTGGGAAAGGGGAGGAGATAGGATGGAAAAAAATTTTTTCTCATATAAAGGAGGCAAGCAAGGAAGATATTTTATAAAGAAGGGGATAATGGTGGGGGTGGCAGGCAATACCTGAACCTCATTCTCATTGGAATTGGTATATTTATGTATGTATGTATGTATGTATGTGGATGTGTATATGTGTATATGTGTGTGTATGTGCTATATATAGAAATGTAACTGACCCAATAGGAAAGTAGGAGGGGAAGGGGCTAAGGAAAAGGAATGTATGAAAAAGTGGAAGGCAATTGGGTTAAGGGAGTCAAGAGGTAGAAGGAAAATAGACTATTAAGGAGAGAGAGAGAGAGATTGAGGAAAATTCACAGTAAAATCATAACTGTGGATGTGAATAGAATTAACTTACCCATAAAATGAAATCATATAGCAGAAAGGATTAGAAGAAAGAATCCAAGGAACAATATGTTGTTTACAAGAGTCACACTTGAAACAGAAAGACACAGACAGAGTTAAAATAAAGAGCTGGAGCAAAATCTGTTATGCTCCATCTGAAATAAAAAAAAAAAGATAGGGGTAGCAATCTTGTTGTCAGACAAAGCAAAAACAAACAACCTTATTAAAAAGAGATAATCCAGGAAAATACATTTTGCTAAAAAGTCCCAAAGACAATAAAGTGATATCAAAAATCATTATAGCAAGTATCACTGATAACTTATTTCTCAAATAAATATATACTGAGCACAGAACTGAGCCAAATTTATTAAAATAAGAATCTTTCCTCAACTTATAAATGGACAAAGGATATGAACAGGTAATTTTCAGTGGAAGAAATCAAAACTGTTGTCTTATGAAAAAATGCCATCCACCTCCATAGATAATTGATGAACTCGAAGTGCACATTAAAGTATAATTTTCTTTTTATTTTCTTTTGAAATATGGTTAACATGGAAATTTTTGTATGATTTCACATTTATAATTGGTATTATATTGCTTACCTACTCTGTGGGTGGCCAAGGGAGTTGAAGGGAGGAAGAGAATTTGGGACTTAAAATTTAGAAACAAATATTAATGTCAAAATATATAAATATATGAATAAATATATAAATAAATATGTAAATGAATATGTAAATGAATATATATATATATATATAAATAAATAAGAAAATTAAAAAAAAAAAGAAATGATGGGTAGGTTGCTTTCTCCCCCAAACCTGGAAAGTCTTTTATGATTTCATAAAACCTGAAGTGAGTAGGACCAGAAGTACATTGTACACACTAATGGCAATTTTGTAAGTGTGATCAGCTATGAAAGGTTTAGTTATTCTGATCAGGGGCAGCTAGGTAGTGCAGTGAATAAAGCACTGGTTCTGAAGTGGGGAGGAATCGAGTTCAAATTTTACCTTAGATACTTACTACCTGTATGACCCTGGGCAAATCACTCAACCCCAATTGGCTTAAGCATCTGGGGCCATCTCCAGTCATCCTGATGTCTATCTTGCCATTGGACTCTGGAGGAGAGTGAGGCTAGTGAACTTACATAGCCCTCACTTACTTAAATTCAATTCACTGCAAGTCATGTCATCATTTCCCAATGTCATGGTACTCTTTGAGAACAAAGAACAAACAACAACAAGAAGTCTCATATCGATAGGACATAATTTATCTCTCGCACTCTTGGGGAACATTTTTTGCTTAGTGATACATATCTCCTGTTTTATTTTCTAGTGAGATGGGAAGTGGGAGAGGGAGAAAACAGATTTGTTAATTTTCTTTTAATGGTCAGACAGGTGCATAAGTGGATAGACATTGGCCCTTAAGTCAGGAAGACCTAAGTTAAATCCTACCTTAAACACTTACTATCTGTGTGACCCTGAGTAAATCACTTAACCCTGTTTACATCTGTTTCCCAATCTGTAAGATAAGGTACAAACCACTTTAGTATCTTTTGTTTTGGGGGGGGGGGGCAATGAAAGTTAAGTGAATTGCCCAGGGTCACACAACTAGTCAAGTGTCTGAGGCCAGATTTGAACTGAGGTCCTCCTGAATCCAGGGACAATACTTTATCCACTGTGCCACTAGCTGCCCCCACTTTAGTATCTTTGACAAGTGTAACGATTGGAATAACGCCACCTGCTGGATACTTACTGTAGAAGAGTTCTGCCCATGAAACGAAGGTCTTTGAGGGCAAGACCAGGAGTCTTTTCTTTGGCGGGAGGAAGTGACGCGGACTAGTGGGAGGAGGAAGGAAGAGACTGGCACTGACCCTGGGGCTCTTTCCTGAAGACGCTGGCGGAGAAGGGAGCTAAAAATGTGCTCTCCCTTTAATAGATAGAAATCTAGGCCTTTCTCTCTCTCTTTACCAAATTCTTATTCTCCTTAATAAATGCTTAAAAGTCTAACTCTTGCTAAAGCTTATAATTTATTGGCGACCACTCATTGGATATTTTAGACAGTTTAGCTGGAATTTTAGCCCTTAACACAAGAAAACCCCAAATGGGGTCACAGAGATATGATTTAAACAATTACACACACACACACACACACACACACACACACATATATATTTATGGGGGTAGGGTTTGCTAGAGTTTTGTGAAAACTTTCAGATTAAGTCACTGTTTTACTTTACTTTTTATTTTGTTACAAGACCTCTCAAGAATACATAAAATGTAGTAGTAGTAGTAGTAGTAGTAGTAGTAGTAGTAGTAGTAGTAGTAGTAGTAGTAGTAGTAGTAGTAGTAGTAGTAGTAGTAGTAGGCCTCCACCAGTCACGGATGAGCATGGATCAGCACCTTGAAGAACCACAGGCCACAGTGTAGCTGTGCAGTGCGATGCAGGAGCCACAGCTCATGAGTGACTTATAACTGGTAACTACCACATCCCATGTTGTATCTACCCCATGAGGAGTAGCTGGAGTGTCCTCTCCAGGGTGCTGGCCTGGGAAGATATGGATAACAAGCTGTTGCCCATGCTGCAGGTTTTCCCTCTCCATGGCATTGGTGGATCCAAAGGAGAGGCAGAGCCAATACAGTTTGGCACCAGTGCCACCGAAGGAGTTGCCAGAGGGATGTGATGTCCAACATCCAACTGCCTAAGGGACTCGACTCCTGATTTTTCCTTAGGGTTAACTCCCAAAGCCTTTCCCATATATGGGTATAGTTACAAGGCAGCTGATTTTTAAAATCAGGGTTTCCTTCCCCTAGGTGGGTTGCCTGCCAAGGCTAAGGACCCCCATCTGCCCGAAACATAAAATGTATCTGATAAAAAAACACAACACAATAGAACAGAACTGAATGTGATCCCCAATTAAAACCAAAACTAAACAAAATAGATTGTATGCATCATTTTAAGGTAAAGACTGATTGGATTGAGCAGTGGACCTGTATTCAAGAAGATCTGAATTGAAATCGACCCAAATACTGTGTGACTATGGGTGAGCTAATCATTTTTCTGCCACAATTCCTTAATTTATAAAATGGAGATTACAATTGTACCTACCTTCCAGAGTTGTGAGGACCAAATGAAATAATATTTATAAAGTGTTTTGCAAACCTTAAGGTGCTTCATATAAATCATCATCATTATCTTTTCTATTATGGGCTTTTTGTCTAATTTATTTTGTGTCTTTTAAAATGTTATAGTCACCCTCTTTTTGGGGTATTGCTATTGTGAACACTTTTGCCTTCTCTTCCAATTAAAAACCAAGAGAAAAAAATAAACTACTTATGGCAAATAACCTTAGTCAAGCAATATTAATCCATACAGGACCCTGTCCAACATGTGTATCTCTATAATATATATATATATATATATATATATATATATATATATATATATATATATATATATATATATATATATATATATATATATATATATATAACCTCCTCTCTGTCAGAAGATGGATACTATACTTCCGAAAATGGGTTTGATCATTGCATTTGTAACAGGGGAGCAGCAAATATGTAAAGTGCTGCTGATTCTATTCCACAAATATTGGAAGCTGGAGAGGCTGCTTTCATGAGAACGATGAGATGTAATGGGAATACATTGGAGATATTTTGGAACATTCATAGACATTTCATAACTGATTCCCATCTGCTAATGATATGTTAAATTGCATCCCCTTTAATTGGTGGCAGTTGTGGAACCAACACTCTTTGTGCTTTCAGAAAGGAGTAAGAGCCCAACTCACTTTCTTTTGAGCTTCTCTCCCTTGGTTTCACTTTTTCTCATCTGCTGATGTTTACCTGCTAGATAATGGCAAGAGACAAAGCTGTAAGAGCATAGGCTGAGGGTCATCTCTTCATCAGTCTCTGGACTTATAAATATGGGATGAGGTTCTTTGTCATATTTAGTTTTTGTTTGTTTTTTATTTTAGGTCAGGGGAGTTGAAGAAAATGAGCCATTTGGAAGTAAAATAGTCCATAAACTAAGGAGACAAGTACATGACAGATTTTGCAGTTATCCCTACAAAAGTGTTCCAAGAAGCCACCTTTATGCCCCAGTAAGGACAGATTTGGAAGCCATAGGGCATTTGGACCTTTGCTTGGTGTGATTGATACTTAAAAAACAAACAAACAAACAAACAAATATATTTCCAGGGGCAGCTAGATTGGCACAGTGGATAAAACCCTGGCTTTATTTGAACCTGAGTTCAAATCCCACTTCAGACACTTGACACTTACCAGCTGTAAGTGACCCTGGGCAAGTCACTTAAGCCTCATTGCCTCCTCCCCAATAAATAAAAGATGTAATTGGGAAATCTTTGGTGTCAGCCAAGTAATACAGTGGATAAAGCACTGGCCCTGGATTCAGGAAGACCTGAGTTTAAATCCTGCCTCAGACACTTGACACTTACTAGCTGTGTGACTCTGGGCAAGTCACTTAACCCTCATTGTCCCTCAAAAATGAAAAACAAAACAAAACAAAAACATATTTCCACGTTAGTCATATTGTGAGAGAAAAATCAGAACAAAAGGAAAGAAAAAACAGAAGAAACAAACAAAAAACCCAACAACAAAAAAAGTGAAAAAGCTTCGATCTGCATCACACTCCATAGTTCTTTTTCAGAATGTGTAGAGTATTTTCCATCATGAGTCTTTTGCTGAGTAGAGCTAAGTCTATCACAGTTAATCATGTGATTGATCCTTTATAAAAACAACAACAACAACAAAAATGATGCTAAATTTGAACTGACTATCCTCAGGGACCAAGAAAGTCTAAAGGACTTTCAAAATTTGGGGTAGAAATTTTTCAATTTCTATTTTTACATTCCTGAAGTATCCCTTTTTAAAAGTTAAGTCATGTAGAGAGCAGCTAGGTGGCATAGTGTAAAAGCACCAGCCCTGGATTCAGAAGGACCTGAGTTCAAATCTGACCTCAATACACTTGACACTTAGTACCTGCGTGACCCTGAGCAAGTCTCTTAACCCTCATTGCACCCCCTACTTCCCCCAAACGTTAAATGATGTTACCTTGTTAAATGGAACTGGGGTACTACTTACTGGGGGATAATATTTGAGGAACACACCAGAAATAGGTGAACCTTGAGCATTAGAAAAAGATACCTCAACATTGTCCATTTTAAAAATTTTAACTAATATTTGTTGCTGGGTCTTAGATTCACTTGTTTTTCTTCAGTTTGATCCAGTATTCCATTTCTTGAGTACTCTCCTATGCACAGTATTTAGTATAGTACCTAGCACAGAATAAGTATTTATTAAAATACTAAAGTACTAAAAACACTATTAATAAATAGCAAAAATTTATACTTGACTTGGCTTAAGAACTTTAACCAATGTAGTCCTTAATTAGAATTTCGGAGCATTCTTGATGAAACATGACACCCACCTCCTAACCAAGAGGTGATTGACTCAAGATGTCCATTGAGATATAAATTTTTGGAAATGAACAATGAAGGAATTAATTTTGTTTCACTGATACACATTTGTAATTTGTTACAAGGATTTCCTTTGCCTTCCCTTCCCTTCCCCTGCCTTGCCTTCCCTTGCCTTCCCTCTCCTCTATTCTACAATAGGGAGGCAAACAGAAGAAAAATATTTTTGATTGGAGATTCAATTTAAAAACAAAAATGATTTTTTAAAAAAAGAATGTTTGTTTTAACCCCCCCCCTGCCCTGAAATCAACATAAGAAAATATGGCTCATGTTTTTCTCAGGTAAATAACTGGAAAAGAAACCCTAGAAACGATCTAATTTGTTTTAAATAAAGGATTTTTTTCTTTTCATTTGATGAAAGATATGGGAGGTCATTCTCTTTTTCTAAATGTGTAAATAAAAATATGATGAATAAGGAAAAATCAACCTTCCATGTTGGAAAAAATATACAAAGAATGGTATCACTCTAGAACTGCCATAATGTCTAGTTGAACAATAATTAACAAATCTATCTGATAGCAAGAACTCAGGACCTTTTAATAGTGCACACAAGGGGAAATATTAAATAAGGGCTAACAGCTGGTTGCTCATATTGTCTTTTATTCTTATACTAAGAAACAAATGGGAAAGCACAAAGAGCCCTCTATTTCCTATTAATTATTAAGTCAAAAAGAACACCATATGAATCCATAACAGAATTATACCTAACAACCAGAAGCCCTTTCATTTTTTTTGCTAGGGGTGCCTTGTCTATAGGCAGAATAAAATAGTGATAGTTCATCTCCAAGGGATTGCTTGATACAGTGGAAAAGGTATTAGACTTGTTTCAGAAGAACTTTTTCAAGTCCTTGATAATTTAGCTGCATGAATGTCATTTAGACTTCTCATTTCAATGCTTGTCCATAAGATGAAAATTCTTATTTGCTTGGATTGTACAGATACAAGGTAAATGGGAAATATCTGTTCTTCAGTCTTCCAGGAATCCATTTCCCTTGGGACAGTATGGATAGATGCTAAGTTATAGCTTCATGTTTTAAATAAAATTTAAACATTTATTTGATGGTAGAGGAAATTAATAGTTGTCCTATACCTCAAATTTATTGAGTAATTTCAAAACAAATGGACCAAGCCTGCTATATTTGCTTAAAACTCTTCTTATTGGTGGACATATTGATCACAGTTGAAAAGATTGACTCTTCCCATTGGTTGAGAGCACAATTACTGGCACCTGTGTGAGTGATGAAGTGGGAGAGAACTTGAGAGAGGAATTTTTCTTCTGGCTGCTGGTTTCTAGAGAAAACATGTGCAATTCTAGGTTTTCATCAGAGAGAGACACTTGGAGGGAATAAAAGATTTTGGGAAAAAGCTGAGAGCTAGTGAATCCAGTGCCTTGACAGTTTGTCACATTAGAGATGTTGGGTATATCTCTCTCTCTGTGTCTCTGTCTCTGTCTGTCTCTTTCTCTGTCCTCTCCCCACCCTCCTTATCATCATCATGGTCTTAGAGCAGCTTATTCCCCCTATTTCTTGTATATTCTAATATACATAACTATACTGTTTTCTATTTGTTAGCAACTTGAACATGTGGGTTTAGTTAATATTCATTATTTGTGGTGATCATTGCATAACCCATAGCATTTGGTGGGATGGAATTTTCTTTGGTTATAACTTGGAGCATTTCTTCCCCATTAAGGGATAGTGAACAGGAAAATGTCTTCCACCTAGAATCATTTTCCCTAGACTAGACTAACAATATTTAGGGGTCTGTATGTTTATGTATGTATATTTGTATGTCTATAATTCAAGTTCAGTATCCTCTCTCTTATGTGAGAAGAGGGGGACAGCTTTTTGGCCTCAATTTCATTCTCTTATTCAGGAAGAAATCCAAGTTCACCTTAGATGGGATGAGTGAGATTCCAGAGATATGTTTATTCATCCCTCCCAGTGAAACATTTTTTTTTTGTGGGTCAATGAAGGTTAAGTGACTTGCCAAGGGTCACACAGCTAGTAAGGGTCTAGTGTCTGAGGCCAGATTTGAACTCAGGTCTTCCTGAATCCAGGGCCAGTGCTTTTTCCACTGTGCCACCTAGTTGCCCCCTTCCCTGTGAATCTTATTGAGACATATCTATGCAGACACAGTCTACAAAAGTAACACAAGCATCTTATATTTTTCTAGACGGGATCTTGTTAATCCCTCTTTGGGAAAAACCTAGACATATCCTTACCTAAACTTAGTTTTAGAAATCTTCCCTGAAACTCTGAGGTAAGAGCATAATGAGATAGTAACCTCTTTGGAGTCTGGCTCCCCCAGTATTGATTCTGAGTTCCACATGAATCCAGATCCAGAAATTCCTTGGTGTAGGCTGTTCTAGGATATATGTGACTATTACAATTCAGTGATATAAACTTTCAAGCTGGTTCCATTATTACATTGACCTCAACTGATAGATTTTTTGAGTCCCTATGTCAGCTGTTTATAGCTTTCCTGTGTGACAAGTAACACTAAATGTGTAGTCACCTTACTCCCGTCACAAGTATAGGGAAAAATAGCTAGGGTTTACTTATAAATTAGAAGTTTTAGCACCAAGTTTTGGCATTAAGCATTTATTAGTGGATAAATAAAAAAGAACACCTGAGTCAGAAAGCTGAGAAAAGACCTATCTATCCTTGTGTCCTCAACTTCACCCACCACCAGCCTGTCTGAACACCATACTATGTGTGTGCCTGCCCCTTCCTGCATCCCTGGAAGAGGCAGTACTTATACACTGCTTCAAGGTAATTGGCTAGCATCACCCAAATCCACTGGTTCACTGGACTTGAGGTTGATCTCCCCTTGAGGTGAGCTGAGAACAATACCCTCTTCAGAGTCAGTATAACAAAAAGAGAATAAAAGAATCAAACAACTATGTTGATTGTTTCTAAAAATGGGATCTTGTTTCCTGGATGATGACAAAAGGTACTGAAGTGTTAGGTTCTTGCTGAACTAAAGAATATGGTACTGATGGAATGTGGGTTATCAAAGAATTACTCCTGCTCTGGTAAGGAGGCCTATTAGGGTCATTCTAGGGAACTTAAAGCATATGTCATTCCCTGGCAGTCATCATGCTTGTGTCACTTCTGAAAACACTTGAGCTTTGGCTCTATCTTGTTCAAAATTTTTTTCAGTGATACAGATGAAGACATCCATATAATGCTAATACAGTGTTGTGGGGGCCAAATTTAATATATGAAGAGTTAATTGGGTGGCTCGCCTAAATATTGGGGTCCCAGAGATAATCAGGGACCTCTCCTTAGGAACTGCCTTTTTAGATATTTCTCCCAGGCCAATAAGAAAGGAGCTTTATAGTCCCTGTTCCACAGATGTTTTATTAGGGAGAATGAAGTAAACAGCAAAGATGAAATTAATAAAATCAAAGACAAGGAAAAAGGGAAAAAGCAATATGGTCAATTCTCCTAGCTCTAACCTAAGTCTATTAAAAAGAGCAGAGTTCCTTACCACCTGGAGCTTGTAGCTTCAATGGAAAGCACAACTTACAACCAGGATTGAATGACTTGGCTGCTGCTGCTCCTGCTCGCACCAAGGCGAGGGAGGAAGAGGGAAGAAGAGAGTGACTCCGGAAGAGACTCAGCCTCCCCTCAGAGAGAGTCTAATTTTCCTCCCCCAAAAGGGGAGGTCCTTCAAAAACTGCCTATGGAGAGAGAGTTCTCCTTCTGACATCAGTAGCATACATAACTTCAGGACGGGCCAGGTGTGGCCCCTCCCAAATGAGTCAGCCAAATTCTAATAATTTTACCTCAGTATGAAAAGTATAGAAAGCTAGGAGGGAGAGTGAGTAGTTTGGATGAGAAAATCAGGAAACTTAAAGATCTCAGCAGATTGGAATGACTGCTCAAATGTAACAATATGAAACATGAAATGGAGTAAGGGATGGGCCTCCATTTAGGAATTTAAAAATCAACAGTGCAGACACAGGAATATGGGAGATAAGATTAGGAAACAGTAAAATGATTCAGGGGTCTATATGAGTCAACAATATAGAGCAGATTCCTGCAAGCTGGAAAGGATAGCATTCAGCTCAATAAAATACAATAAAAATATTTTCTTGAGGAGCCCACATAGATAACATTGTTTTCAGCTCTAGACCCTACATTTTAAGAGGGATATTGATGAAATGAAGGTCATCTAGACACAATTGATCAGAATGGTGAAATGATTTGATCATGATAAATGAAGATAGGATTAATGAAATGGGCCTGTTTAGCTTGGGAAATAGAAATGTACATTTTTTTATGACATAATACTATTGCACACCATAACTTTTATGTGTACTGGAAAACTTAAACAACAACAACAACACATAAAAACAAAAACCAAAAAAACACCTTGTGTGACTCACTTTATTGTAATTTTTTGTTTGTTTTTTTGCAGGGCAATGAGGGTTAAGTGACTTGCCCAGAGTCACACAGCTAGTCTCACATGTCTGAGGCTGGATTTGAACTCAGGTCCTCCTGAATCTAGGGCCAGTGCATTATCCACTGCACCACCTAACTGCCCCCTATTGTAATTTTTGTTTTATTATTGTGCTCTGCAACTGAACCCACAATATACATGCACAATGTATGCCTGTAATTTTTTTTTTTTAAGATTTGAATGTGGAATAGGTTGTTTGCAAAGATAAATAGAGATTTTCAAGCTGATGCTGGCTGATCACTTACTAACATAGTATAGCAATAATTTAGAGCCCTAAGGAGATAGACTAGGTGACCTTTGAAGTTGCTTCTATCTCATATGTTTTTTGTTTTGTTTTTTTGGATTAGTAGGAGAACAAATTGAGTCAACTATACAGGAGATGCTCTTCTCCTAGTCATGGGCTCATTTCTACTTGCCATTAACTATTTTATTTTATTTTATTTGTTTATTTTGCAGGGCAATGGGGGTTAAGTTACTTGCCCAGGGTTACACAGCTAGTAAGTGTCAAGTGTCTGAGGCAAGATTTGAACTCAGGTCCTCCTGAATCCAGGGTCAGTGCTTTATCCACTGCACCACATAGCTGCCCCCTCATTAACTAGTTTATACTCAGTGTATACAAACCATTTCTAATATACATTTAAGACCATCACCAGATAAGTAAATCTTTAAAAAATACTTCTAAAATGTCTTAATTTATTTTAAACATTTTCCTTTGGATCAATTCGGATGAGAGTGAGGTTCAAGTATTGTGATCCATATTCCCATGTTTCCCCTCTACTGTAAAAGCTTACTTGAACACCTCTTTTATGGGAGAAAACTTCTCTTATTTGATCTCTCCCTTCCACCTTTTACCAATATACTGTGTAATTTAAGATTCTAAATGTGGGTTCTAATCTGTTTCCCCAGTTTTGGGGAAAACTGACTAAAATCATTGATAAAATGAGTTTAGATTTTTAAGGGTTTATTGAAAGATTGAGAACAGAATTCCAACAGCATGGAAATCCTATCTTTCCTCAATTTTCCTGTGAAGTTCTCTGCCGCCGCCACCACCACCGTGAAGTCAGGAACCAAAAAAAGACAGACCTCTCTGTGCAGGCCCTCCTTCCTCCTTCCTGTCCACTCCCAGAAAATGGGAGGCTGCTCAAGTTGATTGGCTGGTAGCCTTGATAGTACCCATGTGCAAACGTTACTTCCTGACGCCAAGGAAAAGCCGCATGGTCTTGCCCTCTGAGGTATTCTCCTCATGGTGGAGCTTTACTATAGTAATTCTCCAGTAGGTGACATCATTCCAATCATTACAGTATCCTTTTTCACCTTTTCTGTGTGTTTTTTTTTTTTAGATCATTCTCACATAATTGACTTACTCTCATGCCATCTGTCTATTTTGATGGCTTTTAACTGCCCTAATAATGAGAAAGTTCTTAGGATTTATATATATCATCTTCCCATAAAGAAATGTCACCAGTTTAAATTTATTAAAATTCTTATTATTAATCTTTAATATTTACTTTTTATACTTCTCTTGAGTTTTTTGTTTGAATGTTAAATTTTCTTTTTATCTCTCATCTCTTTATCAGGAATGCTTGAGGGCCCTCTATTTCAAATATCCATTTTCATCTATTTAAGTATCTATTAAATATTCAACCCTCCCCCCAAAAAAAAGATTATACTGTTTTTCTGGATTCCTGGTTGTAAGCCTAGCTCCTTTGATTTTTGGAATGCCATATTCTAAACCCTCATGCTAAATCTTGTCTAATCCTGACTGTGGCTCCACCATATTTGAACTGTTTCTTTCTGGCTGCATGATATATTTTCTCTTTTACTAGAGAGGTCTGAAACTGGGGCTATAATATTCGTAGGAATTTTCATTTGGGGATCTCTTTCAGGAGTCAATTGGTGGATTCCTTAAATTTCCATTTTGCCCTCTGGATCTAAGATGTTGGGGGGCAATTTTCCTTGATAATTTCTTGAAATATGATTTCTGGACTCTTTCTTTGATCACTGCTTTCAGGTGGTCCAATAGTTCTTAAATTATCTCTCTTCAATCTAATTTCCAAGTCAGTTTTTTAAATGTGATATTTCACATTTTCTTTCATTCCCCCCCAATTCTTTTGGCTTTATTTTATTGTTCCTTGATTTCTTATGAAGTAATTAGCTTCCCCTTACCCAATTCTAATTTTTAATAAATTTTCTTCATTGAAATTTTGCAATTCCTTTTCTGTTTGACTCTTCTGTTTTTTAAGGAGTTCTTTTCTTCAGTGAACTTTTGTGCATCTTTTACCATTAGGCCCATTCTCTTCTTTAAGGAGTTATTTTCACGAGCATTTTTTGGGCCTCCTTTACCACATTATTAATTCTCCTTTAATAATTGTTTCACATTACTCATTTCCTTTCCCACATTTTCCTCTATTATTCTTATCTCTTTAAATATTCCAGAAATTCTTTTTGAGTTTGGGTTTAATTTGCATTTTTTTTGAGGCTTTGAAGCTATTTTCAGACTGTTTTCTTCTGAGTTTATGTCTTGGACTTCTTTGTTACCAGTCACTATGATCAAATCCTTTTTTGTTATTGTTGTTTGTTCCATTTTCCAGTTTATTTCATTTTATTTATTTATTTTTTTCCTTGAACTTTATGTTATAGTTGGGATCTGGGGAAGTGATGTGACATAGTGGATAGAACACTGGACCTGGAATCAAGAGGACCTGAGTTGAAATCTGGCATCAGATACTCACTAGCTGTGTGACCCTGGGCAAGTCATGTAACCTCAGTTGTCTCAAAAAAAAGTTTGTCTCTGTTCACCTGTGGGTTGGAATTCAGTGTCCCAAGCTTCAGGCTTTTTCAAGGAGCTTTTTCCTAGTTAGTTCTAGGAGTTTACACATTTTTTGGTGATTTCAAGGTGGTGTGATGCAAAGAGAGGTGTGGTCATTCCTCTCCTTATGTGTTCTCTGGTCTTTATACAGGAAAATCCCCTGGTCCCTTGCAGCCACAAGTGCTAATGTTCCTGTTTACTTTGAAAGTATGGCCAGGTCTTCTGTCCCCTTATGATTGACTTTCAGTGCTCTTCTTCAACCTGGAACTGTGACACAGAACTGCATATGGGCAATAGAATTGCCAATTTGTGCTTGGTATGCCCACTGCCAAAAGGGTTTCTCCTGAAATCTCTTTCTAACCAGTTGTCTGCCCCCCATACAATTCCTGAGCCGAGAGCTGCAGAAACTGCTGCCATAGCCACTCTTGTTGTCAGTATGAGTGTAAAATTTTCCTGGGCCAGAACAATGTCTTATCTTTTGCAAGCTCTGTCACTCAAAAATTTGTTTTGAGGTGTTATTTTAAAGTTGTTTAGAGGGGAATATTTAGAGAGTTTAGCTGGGCTGTCTCTAATCTGCCATTTTATACTCTCAAAGAAGTAAATCTTGAGAGGAGGGGTTATTTCACTTTTGTCTTTGTTTCTTGAGTGTCTACAATGGTGCTCAGCACACAGTAGATTCTTTTTTTTTTTTTTAGTGAGGCAATTGGGGTTAAGTGACTTGCCCAGGGTCACACAGCTAGTAAGTGTTAAGTGTCTGAGGTTGGATTTGAACTCAGGTACTCCTGACTCCAGGGCTGGTGCTCTATCCACTGTGCCACCTAGCTGCCCCTAGATTCTTAATAATATGTGTTGAATGGCAAAATTAAAAATAATTCATATAATCAAAACTCAAAGAGAATAAAGCTGTTTGGGGGTTTTGTGTCATTTGGATTTATCTCTACCTAGTCACTTATATCGATAATTAAGGCTTTGTGAGGTTTTTCTTCAAGGTTTTGTTTTGTTTTGTTTTGTTTTTTGGTGGCATGGAGAGGTGGGGGTGGGGTGGAGAGAAGGTCAGGTCAGAATTGGATTCTCTGGCATTCAAACAAGTGGAGAGGGAAAAAAAAAATATTCCAGTTAAATGAAGGGACATTTTAGAGGAGAGGAGCAGAGTCCTGGGCCTCATTCCTACTCCTTGCCTGGAAAACCAACCTTTGAGGTCCAGTGGACTTCCTACCTTCTCATTGTTTTCTTAGCAGTAGATTGCTATGTCTGCATTGGGGGCTAAGGATATGCTGAACACATATTACAGGTCTATAAAATCCCAGTAGAAAACTACACCATACATAAGGGGAAAAGTTTGAGGATTAAAGCAAGAGTAATAGTAGGATTTATAAGTTACCCACCCCCTTGCCAAATGCATTATCTCCCCTCAAGCCCACTTTTCCTGGGAAGAGTGTGTAGTAGATTATTGGAGGGAATGTTAGTACTGATTATAGTACCACCAGTTTCACGAAAGTGAATTGTCTGGCTCATTGATAATCAGGCCACAATAATGTTAGGGGGTGTTGTGAGCTGTAGCATTAGAAAAAACAATTGTCTAAACCCTCAGGGCTACTCCTGGACACCTACATGGTGGTAGTTAATCATGATTTAGGAGCTCCACTTGTTTGTGCAAGTGAAAACTGAGTGAGTAGCTTGAGAGAATATTATACACATATAATTTCCAACATCAAGAAAAAATTGTAACCTAATTAGTATTTCTAATGTTTTTAAAGCATTTGTAGCTTAGAAAGTTTATATTTATCTAGAAATAAGCTTCTGTTCTCTGCCTAAAACTAAAAACCTTAAAAAGATTTTTGAAAAAAGAAATTTATATTGTGTCATAGCATATGTGTTATTTTAATTAGAATGCCATACATTGGTAACATGTTATAGAAAAGTGTGAGGCAGTGAAATTCTAATTAGGCTCAAATTTGATTTCTGTCATTTTTACTCAAAGTTTTGCTATCATTGTGTATATGGTAGAAGTTAATACTGAAAGCCTTTTCAGAAAGATTTTCAAAGGATAAAAGAGTAGTTGTGGCAACATTTTACCCTGTTTCTGTAACTCATTATCTGTGTTTCAAGACTGATTTACATGATTTACAATTTAAGTAAAATGATTATTAGATTAAATTATTCTGATTGATCTCAGAAATATACATTTTTGAAATATATTGGAGTTACTCAAATATGAAGCTTGATTTTAAGTTTATTCTACATATGTATATATATATATACATACATACATATGTGTGTGTGTAAGTATGTATGTATAGACATATAGACTTTCACTAGCCTGCTTTAAACCTGATGCTGGACTAAACTAGTACTTTATCCTTAATCTTCTCTGGATAATCTTTTTAATTTACAAAATCATTTGTTGAATTTTATTTTCAATTTCACTTTTGGTTTAAAGTTATTTTGATTAAATACTGAAAATGCAATCCATAGAATGGTGGGAATACTCCATTTGAGTGTTTAAGTCAAACACAGTAAGGTTCTACACTGGCCTAACTGGTTTCTTTCTTGTTCATTCCATTCTTCCCATCTTTCAGGATAAATTTTTTAAGATGCAGTTTTGGAGCATGTTGCTCCATTGCTCAATAACCTCCAAGCAGAAAATAGATTCTATAATAGATGCATTTTGGGCCTTCCATGTCTTTTTCCATCCTACCTTTGTAGTCTTATTTCTCATTTGTCTCCTTCCTTTTCTGCACATTCTTGCTAAAATGAGCTGTCAGCAATTCCCCAACCTTTTCCAATGTTCTCACATCCATGTATTCTTGTAGGCTGTCCTTCATTTGTAGGCTATATACCTGCTATATCAAAACTAGCTGAAATCATCTCCATCCTTCAAGTGTCAGCTCAGGTACCACTTGCCACAAGTGGCCTTCCCAATTTTCCCAATTGAAAGTGACTTCTTCCTTCTCAAGTATTCTTAGAGTATGGTGGCCAGATTTCTTCTTTGTCTCTATCACATTCTACTTTGTATTATGTTCATTCATGCCTCTGTTGTTCTCCCTCCCCCATTACATCATAATCTTTCAGAGTAGAGTTCTGTACCATTGTTTAGTTGTGTTTCCATAGTGGAACACTTAGGCTTACTCATAGACAACTGTATAAACTTTTGTTGACTTAACTTGGAGTCAGTTTTGGAAATAACCCTTTTACTAGAACTTCATCATGGTTATGGAGAACAATATGAAGGTTTCTAAAATAATTTATGCTTATGAAACTGATTTTAAAGTTTTTTTAAATTAAATTTGCTTTATAAAGTTCACTTCACTTTGGTTGAGTTAAAAAATTACTGAATCAAAATTGAGGTTCTAAAGGGGAAAAAAAAGAAAAAGAAAAATTCAAGCCCAATAATTTAAGAATGAAGTCTGTTAAATTAGTTAAAACTATCTTTGTAATAACAATATCTAGACTTCTTTGCATCTTCCTTCCCAAGAAGATGAATTCACTAAATATAATTTCACATATAGTGGATACTTTAAAAAACTTTTGAATGAATTTATGAATGATCCCAAGCAAGAGAGAAGTCCAAATGTGATGAAAGCTTCAATGGGATAACATGCAATGTATACATGTTGGGCACTTGGATGAATATGATTCCCAATGTGGAAAGCTAAGAGGAAATCAAAGTGTATTTTATTGCCAAGATCTAAAACAAATTTTATTGGAAACTTTTATGTTTGTAGGTTTGAGTAGTTTTTATAGTGAGGAGTTCTGAAAACTGCCATAAAATTTTGCCTTGGGGGTTATGATTACATTTGTATCTTTCCCAAACTTATATAAATAAAAAAGACAGTTTTTACTGTAGAAGCTTAAGAGGTTAGAGCAGTATTTGGTCTGTGATGAACCTTTTATAGGTCTGATGTTATAAGAATTTATTTTTAAAATAAAATAAAAAATACAACTTTAGAGGTCTTGATAAACAAATTTCATCTTCTGTGAATGGAAACTTAAACCTAAAGTTTCAGTGAAAGTGTACTTCTTCCTTCCTAAGAATGGTTTAATGAATTTATTATACTGTACAATGTACTTTTACTGATAGATGATTCTACAAGCTAACATAGTTAAAATGTAATAGTTTAAAATATTTTCTAAGCTTTAGAGAGAAAAATATAACTATAGTTTATTTAACTCATTTACATCCACAACTCATGTCTAAGACTCTAATTTTGATAAAATATGCTTTGTACCCAAGAGAGCCTGAGTGATTAAACTATGAATTTCTTTATTTTCATTACTACAGTATGGTGAAAGGCTGGTTATCAGAATGCAGTATGAGGTAGACTTCAAGTGGAAGGGAACTAATAGAATCAGGGAAAAGGGGACCAAGAAGAAGGTATTAAATTACTTTTAAAATCATGGTAACATAATTTGATCCTTTTTTATATACAAACAAGACCTTTCCCTTAAGTTGCCTTTAGTTACTTTCATTCAATGGTTGGATTTAATGGACTGAGTCCTAGGTGATATCTACACAAAGCTTAGAGTACGTTAATAAAGGGCCATTGAATAAAGGAAAAACAAATTAACTGGGGACTAAAAGGTTAAATTCTTTTTTAAAAAATTCATTTTTATTTTTTTAAATAATAAACCTTATTTATAGTTTTGAGTTCAATTTTTTCCCCTCTTTCCCTTCCTCCTCTCCCTCCTCCCTGAGGCAGTAAGCAAGTAGATATGGGTTATACATGTGCAATTATGTAAAACATTACCATATTAGTTATTTTGTACAGGAAAACTTGAATAAAAGAAAAAATGAAAGAAAGTGAAAATAGCATTCTTCATTCTATGTTCAATCAATATCAGTTCTTTCTTTGGAGGTGGATATTATATTTCATCAATAGTATTTTGGAATTATTTTGGATCATTGTATTTTTGAGAATAGTTAAGTCATTCACAGATCCTCATCAAAAAATATTTCTTTCTTTGTGCACAAAATACTTAATTCAACACTGGTCTTTTTGGGAAACTTTCCCATATTTTTCCATTGCAAATAATGTTATTTCTTGATTAAAAATTATTATAAGGTAAATCATTCCTTCCTATACTTAAAAAAATTTTCAAATAAATGAATTATGGAGTTTAACAGTTTATTATTCTTTTAATTACATTTTTCAGCTAATCAAATCTTTTCTCTCTCCTACCCCCCAAAAAGAGAAAAACAAAACCAAAATCCTAAATCAAATACCCAGGCAAGTAAAACTCATTTCCATATTTGCTATGTCCCCAAATGCTTGTTGCATTGTCAAGAAGCAGGCAGCATTCTAAATCATTGGGCTTTCATAATTATGTTTGACCTGATCAGAGATTTCAACTCTTTCAAAATTATTCATTTTTATTATATTATTATTATTCTATTCATAATTCCCCTGGTTATGCTGACTTTAATTTGTATCATTATAAAGTTTATTTCAAGAGACACCAGCTTCCCCTACTTTTTTCATGTTTATATAGATATCTCCTTTTCCTGGCCAATCATGCTAGATAACATCTCACTATTATTCTATTGTTCTTCTCTAGTTCACCCCCCCAACCCTTGTCTCTTTCCTTTTAATGTTACTGACATTAATCCTGGAAATTCAGGAATTAATTGATTTATCATTTGTATTCACATTTGATTTTGGAAATTTCATTAAACCAAAGGCAGTGGGAAGCTATATTTTATTTTCTAAAAAATATATAAAGATTTGATAGTTATATATGTCTATAAATACATATATGCATATATGCATGCATGCATGTATGTGTGTGTGTGTATACACTTTTAAAAAGATCTCTCCCTTCCCAAGGACACAAAAAATACTGAGTATTCTAGAGTATTTTTTTGAAAAATATATTATCAGACATAAATGTTTCTAAAGTGCTACATATAGCCAATTTAGATGTATCTCCATAGAAACTAATTTGAATATATCTTCACAGAAAGTAAGTTTTTCACAGCATTGGTAAATACATCCCTTTAAGCTTGCTAAGCACACACAAGTGAATTAATTTAGATTGTATAAAATTCAGAAATTGTTTGACAGTGAGCCTTAAACAGCCATGAAATATCTATGTTAATTATTAATGAGAGGAAATTGACTTTTTTAGTTACAAATGAATTACAGAGTATATGGGGAAAAGAAGAAGTGTTTTAACTTTTCAATCTACTTCATTACAATACACATTTCTAATATTTTGTATTCCATTGCTTCAGAATGCAGTGACAAGGCAAAAAGCAGCCTCAATAAACCCAAGAGCAACATTTAAAAAAATGCATTCTAATTCCAAAGTATGACCTTCCAATCAATATCACAAAAGAGAAAGGAGATAATTTTGCTTAAATGAAATGGAAAAACTTCTGTACAAACAAAATCAATGAGGATGGGATAAGAAGGGAAATGATCAGTTGGAAAAATCATTAAAAATTTGATGAAGTTCTGATATACAAGCTATATAGGGGAATAGAATGAATACTTAAGACCAAAAGCTTTTCTCCAACTGCTAAGTCGTCAAAGGATATGAAAAATCTACTCTGAAAAATAACTTTGAACTATTTTAAAGCATGCTAAAAATGCTCCAAACTAGTAATTAGAAAAATTTAAAAAATAAACAAGCTGGGTTTTCTCATTATTCCTAGACAATCTTTAATTATGACAAAGGCTGAAAATAGCCAATTTGGGATTTCTGTGGGGAGAGGTGGATATAGGAAAACAGGCACTTTAATGTACTATTGGTCAAGCTGTGAATTTGAATCCTCTGAATTCTGGAAATCAATGGGATTATAGTATTTTTAAAAAGTGACTAAAATATTTGTAATTGTGATCCAGGTATCCCTTTGCTAGATATATAGTCCAAGGAGAGAAAAAAATAGAAAATGTTCATATATAACAAAATACTATATATGTATATATATATATATATATATATATATATATATATATATATATATATATTTTGTATTAGCAAAGAACCAGTAACAACCCAAACATCAATTGGAGACTGGTTAAATGAATTCTGGATGTGAATTTAATGGAACTAATATCACATCGCCATGAGAAAAAAATGATATGAAGAATTGAGAGAAGTTTGAAAAACTTACATCAATTGATACAAAATGAAGTAACTAGAAGCAGGAAACTAATATTCATCATTGCTTCAAGGATTTAAAGAGAACATTAAAATACAAGTGGGGGCAGCTAGGTGGCACAGTGGATAGAGCACCAGCCCTGGATTCAGGAGGAACTGAGTTCAAATCCATCCTCAGACACTTGACACTAGCTGTGTGACCTTGGGCAAGTCACTTAACCCCAATTGCCTCACCCCCCAAAAATAATAAAATAAAATAAAAGTGAACATTTTATAATAATAATAATAATGACAAAACATGGTTCTGGAGAAGAACATCAAGAGAATGCATCTCCATTCAATAGAGAGATGGAGTACTGTAAGTTTGGAATGTTGCATACTCTCAGACATGGTCACTGTATAAATTGGTTTTACTAATTTTTTTGTAATAAATGCTAATTGACTGATAACATGGCTGTGCTTGTCACCTGGGTGCTATAACCACCATTCAGGGAAGATGTTACTGTGGAGATGGGACTTATTTTTTAATACTATCAAGTCAATAAGTCACAAGCATTTTCTAAGTCTCTGCTACATTATAGGGATTGTACTAAGCCCTGTGAATACAAAGAAATACAAAAACAAACAAAATAAAACAAAGAACAAACAAAAAGATGACAACAACCAACACCCCCCCCAAACACACACATATACATACATATACATACATATATATACATATATACACATACATATATATATATATATATTTGGGGTATATATATATATACCCCAAACCAGTTTACGTCTCAAGTCGCTTATGATCTAATGGGGAAGATGTCTTGCAAACAATTATATAGAAACAAGATAGAGGGTGAATTGGAGATATTCTCAGAAGAAAGACAGTAAGTTTAAGGAGGACTGGTAAAGGCTTCTTGCAGAAAGTAGAACTTTAGGTAAGGAAGACAAAGAAGCTAGGAGGCAGAAATGAGGGAGGAGAGAGTTTGAGACATGGGGAATAGCTACTGAAAGAAAATTCCCCAAGTTAAGAATGGAGTGATGTGTGCAATGAATTGCAATTTAGCCAAGATGCCTAGATCATGGAGTTCTTGGAGGAGAGTAAAGAGAAAAAAAAAACACTGAACAAGTTAGAAGGAGATGGGCTATAAAGAACTTAAAGTGCCAAATACCCAAATTGATATTTGGTCCTTGAGAGAATAGGGAGCCACCAGCCCTCATTAAGCATGTGGGGGAGGGCAGGAGGAGAGAGAGGGAGGAGATCAGTAGGTAACAATTAACCTACAACTAGGTCTATTGGAATAGACCTAGTTGGAAACTAGAGTAAAGAATCAATGAATGAAGAGAAGGGGATGCCCATGATACGAAGGAAAAAATGTGCAGGCAATAGATTATGTATGGTGGATCAGAGAGAGAAGCCAAGTGACAATAAAGTTGTGAGCCTGGGTGACAGGAGAATAGTGTTGCCCACTTTAGCAACAAAGAAGTTCAAAATAGAAGAAGGTTTTAGGGAAAATATGATAATTCCATTTTAGACATGGAAAATTTAAGCTGCATATGCTACATCACCTTCAAGATGTCTAGAATGTCCTTGGTGGTATGGAACTGGAACTCAGGGGAAAGAATACAAAGATATGGAAATAGTCTGAATAGCAATGACAGGGGACCTCATGGGAGCTGATATCACCAGGTGAGAAAATAGAGAAAAGAGAAGAAACCCTAGCACAGAAACTGGAAGAGCACTCATGGTCAGTAGAAAGGAAATGTATGAAGATTAAGCAAAGAATATTGAGAAGGAGATTTCATTTAGATGTGAGGAAAATCAGGAGGAAGCAGTGTCAAAAATTTGGAGACAGCAATGTCTAGGAGGTGTTAATCAACAGTATCAAAGATCCTAGATGGATAAGGAAGAAGATTGAGAAAAGGGTATTAGCTCTGTCAACTAAGAGAACTTTGAAGATGGCAGTTTCAATTGAATAATGTGACTGCAAATCTTATTATAGAAAGTGTAAAAGACAATGGAAAGTATGGCACCTCATAGGGAAGGCTTTCTTAAGGAATTTACCTGATAGAGGATGATTTGTAGTAGGGATGATTGGATCAAGCACGTTGTTATTACTTTTGTTTTTTAAAGAATAGGAGGGAGGCAACAGGGAAGGAAACAGTACATGGGAAAAGATTGCAGACAAAGCGAGAAGAAAGAAGGTATATATGAGAGTGTAGCTGAGGTGTCATGGAGGAGTAGGTCCTGGATATATTAAGAAACTGGGAAGTTAAGGTATTTGACAGAGTAACAATATGGATGCTTTAATCCCCTAGTAGAAGGGCAGGAGTTTGTGTGGAGAGAAACACTTTAAACCAGGCACTAAACTCATTGAAAAGAGAAGGATAATGTCTTTGGGGGTCAATAGATAAGGACTTGTGCTACCAAAGGAGAGAGAGAACTCACAAAGTTTATCCCTAATCAAGCTTTATAATTTACAACTTGTACAAACTGTGAAAAGCATAGCAGTTGTGCTGAGCATTTCTGGGAAGTTACCATCATCCCAGCACCAATTATTAAAAACCACTTGCACACATTAAAGCTATAAAGATTAAAAATATAGCACACTTGTCATTAAATATGGATGAATTCATGCAATATGTATTATATATGGAAACAATGTCCTGCCACATGAGCTTTATCACAAACCCAACCGAAGCTCCTCAAACCCAGAGTCCCAAATCAAAACACATTTTGGCAAAGCCAACGAATAACTTTGTCATGCAAAATAAACACAGATGTTCAGAACACAGACTGTAGCTTTTAGGCAACTGGCTAAGATGAGACAGTGCATTAGGAAAAATGTGCTGCTCTGTGAAAGCCGATTGCCTCCTCACAGACTGTACATTAGCTTCTCCTGAGGCTGCAGGAGTCATTTAAAGGACAGATTCTGCTGGCGTTTTAAAAATTACATTTCTTCAATACCTAGTGTGGAAATCCATTCACATTTCATGCTCTTTTGGAGTGCTGAGTATGTACAAGTGACAAGAGTGCTTTCCTATGGGGTTGGCTTTAGGTGCTTTGTGTTTTAAAGAGAAGTGACATTTCTGACACTCCTTGAGTCTCACCTTGTTTTTCTCATCTGATTTATTATTTCCCTTTTCTTAATCAGTTCCATTGACCAATTTCTCCCAAGCGGCTTGAAGTCATACTGCCAAGTGCCAGGTCGAATTGGGGCAAATCAGGGAGACCCTCATCATCTTCAGGATACTGGGCAACATCTCACTTCAGTGCTGAAGGCACTGGTGCTTTGGGGTAATGCAGAATGTATTCTATACAATACTAACACTTACATGATTCTATCATTTTTTATTTTCACAAAATTCCTGATACTTTTCTCATTTTTTAAAAACTGGATTTGCTCTTGGGGCCTGGAGTAGCTCTCATCTTTTAAGCATTCATGCCAAAGAGATGGAATTTGAATGGTTGGCAATTCCCTTTCTATTAGGGAGATTCTTAGTGATCATGAACAATGTGTGACCTCCTGGAAATACTGTGATTTCTACTGAATCAAACTCATTTAGATTTTTTTTATTAGAGCACAGCCTAATATTCTGAGTGGTCAAGCAAAGCCATATTTCTAAGCAGTGCTGGAAAAAAAGGCAGATATTAAACCAAGCTCGTGAAAGGAAAATTCTTTCTTTCCTCCATCCTTCCTTGCTTCCTTCCCTTCCCTTTCCTTTCTTTCCAGAGGATGAGAAACCAGGAATTCTGAATCTGTGGACTTTATCATGCATACTTTGCTTTATGTAGGCTTGGCTGGTTTTTTAAGCAGATAGGCAAGCAATTTTTCTTCTCTCTTAAGGCATAAAAGGACCATGTCTGGAAGAGTTGAAGTGAGCAGCTTCACTTTTCCTCTAAAAGAAAATTGTCAATATGGCAGAAAATTATTAACACCAAATGTTACTTGCCACTCCCTTAATGATCCTGGTAATGTCAGAATTTCAGCAATGTCTTTAAATTCCTACTCTTAAGGTATTTATTCTTTATTAGGTTGAGTTGAAGTGGACCCTAAGTCCCCCCAACCAAGATTTTACCTAGTAAAGGAATCTATCTTAAGCTGCTAAAGAAAGTGCGTGCGTGTGTGTGTGTGTGTGTGTGTGTGTGTGTGTGTGTGTGTGTGTGTGTGTGTGTGAGAGAGAGAGAGAGAGAGAGAGAGAGAGAAGAAAGAAAAACCTTGATCTCAGCTTCTAATATCCTTGCCTTCTTCTGTTGGGATTCATAACATGAAGGGCAAAATAGCCAGAATGAAGTCCTTTTTCTTGCCTGGATTGCCAAGGACCAATTGGGGTCTCATTACCAGGCCTTGCTACCTCATACTACTTCTCCTCATTTCTTTAAAGCATAAAGAATTTTTCATGGGTCTCTTGGTTGAGAAAATCTATTGTGCTCTGCATTCACAGGACATCCCCCAGGGTTTCAGGTTATCTCAATTAAAAAGGCTTTATTCTTCAACTCATGGCTTTGATTTATTTCAGGACTTGACATCTCTTTTGCTGTTATCAATAGAATGCTTTCTTGGCTATTTGCTGTTGATTCTACAGGAGGAGTTAAGGAGTATTTTACTTTAACTGTGCACCCTTTGAAAGTGGGTTCTTTTAACTCTTAAATAGCAAAGTGGCTTTGACCTGGATTTTAGTGTTCATGAGAGCTTAATATATTTTAAACTTGGAACATGTTGTACTAAGCTTAATTTAGTATTGGCCCCCATAATGCCAACATTATCAATGATAACATAATACTTCGAATATGGTAGGTGTTTAATTGAAAACTTGTCAAATTATTTGCTAAAATTATTAAAGAAAAGAGTAGTCTCAATGAACACATAATACAGAACAAAAAATTGGGCAAAATTTCATAAAGAAGGTAAAGATTAAATCAAAGTATATATTATCCTAAAATTCTAATAAACCCCACAGTGTTTCAGAAGAGCAATCAAAGGATTAAATAAATGTACTAAATAAAAACATATAATTCTTTTGGAGGAAGTCATCATTTATCAAGAAAAAAAATAAGAACAAAAGAAAAAGATATTCTCCAAAACAGTAGATACATTATAAAGGAAAATGATACAAGTAGAACACAAATAATATAGGGCAAAAGGAAAATGAATTAAATTAATAAAAAGCCAAGACATTATAAAAATGGGAGCTCATCTAACTAAGACTGTTGAATTTGAAGATATTGCAAAGGTTTTATTTTAGAAAAAATATCATGAAAAAACATTTAATGTCACATTTTTGAGGAAAATAGCATACAAAAAATTTGCCCACAAATTTTAGAGCCAGATGAAAAAAGCTCTAGATCAAGAAAATACACTAAATACCAGACAAAAAAAATCCCAAACTTATCTCACCAAGAATAACCATAATCTCTCTTCATAATGATATCAAATAATGTTTTTTAATTCACCAAAAGGAAAAATAAAATAAAATAATTTCAAATCCCAAGGAGAATGTCAGAATAACAGATTGCTCTTTTTTGCAAAATCAAGAAAAAATTGGAACATACTCTTTAGAAACTCAAATGTTCACACACACACACACACACACACACACACACACACACACACACACACACACCCACCATCATCATCATCAAACATGTTCTGCCAACTTGTGTCTAAGTACTGTGAGATTTAAAATTGGATATTAGATCATAAATCTCCCCTACTTAACCTTTCCCTTAATTTATCTCCCAAACTAGTAAATGGAAGAAGCTTTTGGTTTTCTAGATAGACCTTTTTATTTATAGTTATGATAGTCACAAGGTGATGTCGATTAGAAGGATAGGAAAGTAAAAACACAATACAAATTGTCTTAAGTCTAAGCTTAGTCTATATTCCTTATAAAAACTCACCAAACTGAAAAGGCCACCTTTGGAGAGAGAGAATCTGTGCCGCGCCTTCAGGAGTCCCACCAAGCAGGCAAAAGGGCCTACTCTCGTTCTCTCCACCCCGGAAGTCAAAAACCCGGCAGGCAGTCTGACATGCGCAGCAGGCGGACTGTTCATCTCCTCCCCAAAAGGGTGGTCCTTGAAAAACTGGCGTCTTTCAGTTATCCTAACTGACTGTTAAAAACTTTCATATTTTACCACGGTACGAAAAAAAAAATTATCAAGAAAAAATTGGAAGCATTCCTTCCAAAGAACCCACGTGTAAGTAGCATGTTCATCATGCAAACTGACAATGCTGAAGAAAATGGAACAGCATTTGCTTTAAATAGCAATAAAAGATTAAGAAATATACTCTTTGTTTTCATGTGATTTAGACTAAAAAAGGCCTTGAAGGTGCAGTGGGAGCATTGTTTGTAGTTTGATTTGAAAAACAAAAACTGCATAACTGGCATCAAGTAGCAAAGAGAGTATTACAGATTAATGACTTTAAAGAATAAAACACATAACCAGAAAACACAGGAGAAGAGTATAAGGGGAAATTAATTAATATTTTATGGGTAATTATTCAAGAGTACATTTTTACTATAGGTCATGGGATGATACAATATTATAAAGAAGTTCCTCTTGGGCAGGGATATCGAACAATGGGTGAATCAGGAAAAGAATGGCTAGGAATTGAAAGGAAAGATGAATGAGAGTCTTTTCAACTTCTCATTTTATTTTGGGGAGAAGCTACATTAATGATTCTTCTTAATTCTCTGAACCAATCAAATCTCAAGGCTATTTTCAATTAAGTGAAGATTAGCCATAAAAAAGGCATGATGGTGGAGCACATCTTATTCTTCTCTATATGTCTTTTTGCACCAAGGGGAAAAAAACAACAACAATTACTGCAATCTCCAAAATTAAATCCCTTTCCAATGCCTTTAAGGTAAAGTGAGTTATTAGGAAATTCCTTTATAGAAAAAGAGGGAAATTTCCTATGGTACACAGTCCAGGGACAACACAGATGGTGGGCCCAAAAGAAATTTTATTTGATTATCTTTAAGATGTAGTTATTATTAAAAAGAAAAGAAAAGAAAAGAAAAAGGGGCACCTAGGTGGCACAGTGGATAGAGCATTGGCCCTGGAGTCAGGAGTACCTGAGTTCAAATCCGGCCTCAGACACTTAACACTTACTAGCTGTGTGACCCTGGGCAAGTCACTTAACCCCAATTGCTTCACTAAAAAAAAAAGATGTAGTTATTAAAGAACCAGATCATATTCAGAATTTTCTCTCCTTCCTGAATGTCCACAGACAGTTTATATACCAGTCATCATTGGATATGGAGAGAAGCCTTATAGTAAGGGGCCTCCCATTGTCAAAGTTAGTACCAGAAGGACTCAAAAGCATAATGACCACGTAGGGCTCATTTTTCTCTACAATATTCATCAAAGCCTTCAAAGTGGTCAGTCCATGGGGCAGCTAGGTGGCACAGTGGATTAAGCATTGTCCCTGGATTCAGGAGGAACTGAGTTCAAGTCCAGCCTTAGACACTTGACACTAGCTGTGTGACCCTGGGCAAATCACTTAACCTAAATTGCCCCATAAAAGACAAAAAATAGACAAAAACAAAGTGGTCAGCTGAACCCCAAAATTGTTGACCATTAACAATTATAATAGGCAGGCCCTGGCCATTGATTTCGTTTTTTTTAAGTTGAAAAAATAATTTCTTTAGTTAAGTAGCAGAGTAAAAAACAAATCCATAAAAATCTTCAGCTTTCCTGATTCCACTAATAAAACTCAGGAGAAAGAGATTGAGAGAAATTCCATTTTAAAAAAGACTACCAAATATATAAATTGTTTTACTGTTAATGAACCAGGACACATTGAATTTATGGATACAACTACAAAAAATCCTTTAAAGAAATAATGAAAAACATCATTCCCAAGACTAAGCCATGACAAAAAAATAAACATTATGATATGACCACATTTTTCTCACTTTGTTATATTTACATAGCCAGCACTCTCATTCAGGCCCTTATCAACTTTCTCTTGGACAATTACAATAACTTCTGAATTGGTCTCCCTGCCTTATCTTTCCCCAATCCAATCTTTTCTCCACATTGCTACCAGCATGATATTTCCAGAGCATAAGTTAGGAGCATTTCACTCTCCTGCCTGAAGATTTTAAGTGGCTTCATCTTATCTTTAACATCAAATGCAAAGACATTTCCGGTTATTTGAAGTAATCAAAGGTCCAACCAAACTGGACTGTTTTTTCTCTCACTCCATCCCATCTCCTGTTTCCATTTTTCCATTTTTCTCAGTGCACTCCCTCATCAACTCCCCCTCTTAGACAGAATCCCAAGTTTTCATTGAAACTTATCTCAAGTAATAGTTCCTACAGGTATACTTCTGTCAGCTGTTTATGTCCTTGAATAGCATTGGGTATTTATTTTATGTAGATTTTCAATAGACATGCCTGTGCACATTGTTTCCTCTCAGAGAAGGTAAAATTGAGTACAGGAATGACTTAATATCTGTCTATTCCCAAAATATAACATACTTCCTAGCACATGAGGTACTCAATAAATGCTTTTCTGGGGCAGCTAGGTGGCACAGTGGATAAAGGAGTGGCCCAGGATTCAGGAGGACCTGAGTTCAAATCTGACCTCAGACAATTGATGCTTACTAGCTGTGTGACCCTGGGCAAGTCACTTAACCATCATTGCCCCAAACAAAAAAGAACGTTTTTGGTTGATATATAGAACTATAAAAAATAATGCCAAAATTCATTTGGAGTAACCAAAAAAAGATGTACAATCTTAATAAGAGTGATGTGGATTTTATTAGCTCTCAAAATATGATAGCAATCATAAAAAGCAACTATTTATTTGATAAATTTAGGAGGAAAAAATCAATTGGAAACTAAATAATCTCATCCTAAAGAATGAGTGGGGTCAAAACAACAAATCATAGAAACAATCAGTAACTTCATCCAAGAGAATGACAATAATTAACATATCAAAACTTAGGAGATACAGTCAAAGAAGTTCTTACTAGAAATTTTATATCTCTAAATGCCTACAGGAATAAAATAGAGAAAGAGGAGATTAATGAATTGGGCATATAACTAAAACAGCTAGAAAAAGAACAATTTCAAATCCCCAATTAATACCGAATTGAAAATTCTGAAAATTAAAGTAGAGATTAATAAAACCGAAAGTAAGAAACTATAGAATTAATTTATAAAACTAACAGCTGGTTTTTATGAAAACAAAACAATAAAATAGATAAACCATTGGTTATTTGATTAAAAAAATAAAGGAGAAAACCAAATTACCAGCATCCAAAATAAATGGGTGAACTCACCACCAATGAAAAGGAAATTAAAATTATCATGAGCTATTTCTGCCCAATTATATGCCAACAAATTTGAAAATATAAATGAAATGGATAAATATTTACAAAAATATAAACTGCCCAGATTAACAGAAGAAGAAATAAATACTTAAATAAGCACATTTTAGAAAAAAGAAATTGAACAAGCCATCAGTGTACTCCCTAAGAAGGGTTTACTATTGAATTCTACCAAACATTTAAATACCAATGAATTCCAATACTATACAAACTATTTGGAAAAAATAGGTGAAGAAGGAAATTTACCCCAATTCCCTTCTATGAGACAAATATGGTGCTGATAACTAAACTAGGATGAACAAAAACAGAATAAGAAAATTATAGACAAATATTCCTAATGATTATTGATGCAAAATTCTAAATAGAATATTAGCAAAGGGATTCCAGCAATTTATCACAAGGATAACATTGTGACCAGGTGGGATTTATACCAGGAATGCAGGGCTGGTTCAATTTAGGAAAACTATCAACATATTCAACCACATCAATAACAAACTCACCAAAATCATATGATTATCTCAATAGATACAGAAGAAGCTTTTGACAAAATATAGCAACCATACCTATTAAAAACACTAAAGAGCATAGGAATAAATGGAACTTTCCTTAAGATGACAAACAGTATTTATCTTAAACCATCAGCAAACATTGTATTCAATGGGGATAAGTTAGAGGCATTCCCAATATGATCAGGGGTGAAACAAGGATGTCCATTATCATGACTACTATTCAATATTGTATTAGAAATCTTAGCCTTAGCAATAAAAGAAGAAAAATAAATTGAAGAAATTAGAACAGGAAAGTAAGAAATAAAACTATCACTTTTTGCAGATGATATGATGGTATACTTAGAGAATCCTAAAGAATCAACTAAAAAACTACTTGAAATAATTAAGAACTTTAGCAAAGTTGCAGGGGGAAGAAAGGGAGGGAGGGGACAGAGAAAAATTTGGAACTCTAAATCTTATGAAAATGAATATTGGAAAGTACCCTTACGTGTAACTGGAAAATAAAACAAATGTTTGTTGCTGGAATAATAAAATTACTGTAGAAAATATAAAATACAGGAACTCTATGAACACTATTACAAAACACTTCATACAAACAAAATCATATCCAAACAAATGGAAAAATATAAATTGCTCACGGGTAGGCTGTGCTAATAGTGCTAATAATAATGTGCTAATAAACTTAGAGGTCAACAGAAATGGGTACCCTTCAGATATTGGGCTGGGGACAGAATCTTTAAAGAATTAACATTTATATAGTATCTCCTTTTTTCCAGGCATGTTACTAAGGACTTTAACCAAGAAAGAAAGAGAGTAGAATTTAAAAGACAAAATATACAAATTCAGTTATATAAAATGTAAGAGCTTTGGCAAACAAAATTGATGCAGCTAGAATAATAAGAAAGATGCTCAAATGGGGGAGAAATTATTTACATTAAATGTCACAAATAAAATTCTAACTTCCAAGGTACATAAGAAATTGTTATAAATTTGATGGATATAACTTGATATAAGGCAGCCAGGTTGTACAGTGGACAGAGAGAGCACTGAGCAAAGAAGACTTGAGATCAAATTTTTGTGGTCTTGGGCAAGTCACTTATATTGTCTTTGCCTCAGTTGGTTCAACTGTAAATTGAGGATAATGATAGCACCTCCTTCCAAGGGTTGTTGTGGAATCAATTGAGATAATATTTATTGAAGTGTTTAATACAGTGCCTGGCACATAGGAATCACCATATAAAATGCTAGTTGTTGTTTTTGTTATCACCTAAAAGTTTCCCATAATTCATAAGTGGTCAAATAATATGGCAAACTTTAAGAGGTAGGTTGAATAATCAGAAATCTTAGGAGAGAGAATGTCCAAGTAATAATAAAGATAAATAATAATTAAAATAACTATGAGTTTCATCTTATACCCACAAAATTGCCAAAGATAATACAAAGTAGATACAGTATTAGAGGAAACTTAACTGGATTGGTTGAAAGGAAAAAGATTTCTGGTCCAGAGATGACTATTATGTAAAAACATAAGGAGTCAATAAGATATTTAAAATACATATTGTATATTCTAACATGTAACATACATGCACACACACACCACACACACACACACAAAACAGACTTGGGTTTTTATCAGTGAAGGGAACTTCAGTGAGGAACTTCCTCAGCAATGCAGATTGACACCTTCTCTGGAACTGATTGTCTTTTTAAAAAATATAATAAATAAACATTTCATTTAATGTTTTGAGTTCCAAATTCTTTCCTTCCTTCACTCCCTCCTCTCTCACTTCCCTGAGACAGTAAGCAGAAATAGGTTTACATGTGCAGTTACATAAACCATTACCATATTAGTCATTTTGAACAAGGAAAACTCAAAAGGGAAAAAATGAAAGTGAAAAATATACTTCAGTCAGTGTTAAATCAATATTAGTTCTTTCTTTGGGGGGTTTTGTCTTGGATCGTTGCATTGCTGACAATAGTTAAATTCCTCCCCAATTCTTCATTAGACAATATTGTTTCTCCATGCACACTGTTCTTTTGTTTCTACATACTTCACTATACATCACTTCATAGAAGTGTTTCCAGACCTTTCTGAAATAATCCTGTTTATCATTTCTTATATCAGAATAATATTCCATCATAATCATATACCAGAACTTGTTTGGCCATTCTCAAATTGTTGGATATCCTCTCACTTTCCAATTCTTTGCACCACAACAAGAGCTGGTATAAATACATTTTGTCTAAATAGGTCTTTTTCTCTTTTGGGGGGATATCTTTGGGATACAACCCTACCAGTAGTATTGCTGGTTCTAAGAGTAGGAACAGTTTTATAGCCCTTTGGGTTGAACTGATCATTTTAGAAAGTCACAAAAACTACATAGAGCTTAAAGTACTTACTTTAATTCAAATATAACAATGGTACATATTTGATTAAATGTATATGCCACTGTTATGCTACTCTTTTTTAATTTCCAGTTTTTTCTTTTTATTAAGAAAAAGAGTATTGCTACAAATATTTTCATATCTATCTATCTATCTATCTATCTATCTATCTATCTATCTATCTATCTATCTATCTATCTATCTATCTATCTATCTATCTATCATCTCACCTTTCCCCCCAAGGTTTCTAATTGTTTTTCAGGAATACTTGTATCATTTTTATAATAACTATGCAACAATTGGTATGCTTGTTATCCTTCTCTGTATATTACATGATTTTCCCATTTTGTCAGCATTTTCAGTTTGGGGGATATGAAATGACCCCCTAGAATAATTTTGCTTATCCTGTATCTTACTAGCATGGATTCGGAGCATGTTTTCAATAATCCTATATAAGTTGAATTCCCTTATAACTTCATGTCAAGTGTCTCAAAACTACCTCAAAATTTGAATTTAGAGAGATAAAAAACAGATGGTAATAAGTGGAAAAGTCTTACTTGTGCATTTGGTCATGTTATAGATTCAGTGCCATACCAGTGCATTTTGTATGCTTAGATACACAAAAATGAAGAGTATTATTTTGCAGTTATTTTGATGCATGTCAAGCTTCATATACTTAAGGATGCACAACTCCATTGGTATACTAGATGGCAAAACTACAACTCCTTTCTTCATTTGCAGCTTTCTTACTTGAGTTTCCATTACTGGGAAAAATTATCAGATAGTGACCAATTCTCTAATTTAAGCTACTACAAATTCAGTTGGCCTGACCCTCAGGTAAGACATCACATAGTCCCATGACAGGGACCAGACTCAAAAACTTTCCAACTTTTACGATCTACCCAAGGTTTTTCCTCCTTCAGTATCCACAGTCACCTCTTAATACCATCAGTGGATAAATGTTTAAAAAGAAAAAAGATTACACAAAGAAAACCAGACTCTATTGTCTGAGGGTTCCAGAAACTAAGATGGATCATTTTTTGACAACTTGTAAGGGAAGGTTGATTATATTCCAAATGGTATTAAGCATAATGTGACTAAAAATTGGCAATTTGAAGAAGCATGATTTTAGTGCCTTTTACACTGACAAGATACAAGACTCAAAAGTTATTGAAAAAAGTACACAGTGTTGATGTTCTGGGTCTTTCTCAGCAAAGTGAGAAAGTACAAGTGTTCATCCTCTAGCTACCAAGGAAGCACAGGTATTTCACAGACATAATGTTTATGACAGATTTTCTTTGCAAGGTTATTTTTTTAATTGGCCATTGACAGAAGCCATTACAATCAGAATCTGTTTTCTGCAACTCCAAGTCATTCTGTTTTGCAGGGAAACTTTTTTGTTGTCATGAGCTGATAAAATAGTGTACACATATGACAGATATTTCTACGACTACTTGGGGGCTTATTGTATCACAATTCAACATTTAGCAGAGTGTAAGGCATTCATATTTTCTTTGTTCAACTTCTAGCTAATTTGTTATTCTAGGAAGCTGACAATAAGATAATTAGTTCATAGTCTGAAACCACATATCCTTTATAATTCAAATATTGTCCAAATCAAGACGTATGTCATTTGTTGTCTGCATTGCCCTGTAAGGGCTTGGATTTCTTCTTTCTTTTGTCCAATGCGACATTTTTGTTTTATTTGGGGGTATTGAATTGAAGCAGAAGTAAAGCAAAGTTTTCTTACCTCAAATTTGCATAGTATAGCCAAAGATAATATGCTCCACAATATTCTGTAGCTTTTAATAATACGAAGAAGTTTCCTCTGACCATGTATATAAGTGTAATCAATCCATCACATAGTATACAGTGGACACATACTTCCCATTGAAGTATTGCTGAGACTGAGTGTTTTTACCTAAGTCTCATTAGAAATAATGTTCCCATTAGAAATAATTTCCGTCTTTCTTGGAATCAGAGACTGCTACTTAGACTTTTGACTTCATCAGCTGTGAGTTTAACCCTCGACTGATGAAGATGCAGATCTTTCCCTCTTCGTGTACTTGTGGATGGCATCCTCTGCACTCTACCCTTTCCCTCAAATCAATACGTCATGGCTAATTTTTTGATGTTAAATTTTTTGACACTATTAAAGGCTGGCTGTTGGACAGTAGCTAGTCCTCTGTGGGATCCAAAGTCTTGCTCACTTTAGCATCTCTAAGAGTTTTCAAGAAATGATCTAACAAAAGAAAAGTATCTTAATGTAAGAATTCAAATTATATTGAGAGTAGATATAATAATGTGTGGAGTATAGATGTAACCTTGAGTTCAAACCCTAGTTTTTATATAAGATACTCTTTTATTGTTTTCAAGAGATTGTTCAATACCTGTATGATGGGGTAATTTTTATGTTCTGACCATCATCTCCTTCAATCTACCCTCCCTTCTCTTAGCCCTACCTCCCTTTTCTTTACTATATTTGCATCCTAGTTTGCCCCCCCCCCATTCTATCAGCACCCTAGCCCTCTCTTTCCCCTTTCCCTTCTTACTTCCCTATATGATGAGATAAAATTCATTACCCAACTGAGTGTGTATGTTATTCCCTCTTTGATACAGATCAAAGAGAGTAAGGTTGAAACAATGTTCACCTCTCCCTTCTTTCCCTCTATTACAATAGGCCTTTTGTTCCTCTTCATGTGATGTGATTTATCCCATTCTGCCTCCACTTTCCTCTTCTCCCAGTATAATCCTTTCTTTTATTCAATTCTTAATTTTTTTATATCATCCAATCAAATCAACTTATATCCATACCTTCTGTCTTATGTGTACTCCTACTGCTTTAATAGAGATACAGTTCTCAAGAGTTACAAGCATCTTCTTCCCATGTAGGGATGTAAACATTGTGCCCTTATTGAATAATGTGTTTTCTATTTTCCCTCTGTTTTATCTTTTTATGCTTCTCTTGATTCTTATATTTGAAGATTGAATTTTCTGTTCAGTTCTGGACTTTTTAACAGGAAAGTTTTAAAGTTCCATATTTTATTGAATGCCCATCTTTCCCCTGAAAGATTATGATTAATTTCCTGGGCAGTACATTGTTTGTAATCCACATTCCTTTGCCCTCCAGAATATCACATTCCAAGCCTTCTGATAATTTAATGTTTAATGTTGAATCTTACAGGTCCTGTGTAATCCTGACTATGGCTCCGTGATATTTAAGTTGTTTCTTTCTGGCTGCTTGGAGTATTTCCTTCCTAACCTGATAATTCTGGAATTTGACTATGATATTCCTTGGATTTTCCCTTTTGGGGTCTCTTCCAGGAGGTGATGGGTAGATTCTTTCAGTGGCTATGTTTTCCTTTGGTTCTAAGACATTGGGGCAGTTCTCCATGATAATATCATGAAATATGCTTTCAAGGCTCTTTTTATAAAATTATGACTGTCAGGTAGTCCAATAATTCTTCCCTCCTGGATCTATTTTCTAGGTCTAGTTTTTTTCTGAAGAGGTATTTTACATTGTCTTCTACTTTTGCATTCTTTTGATTATGCTTTACTTCTTCATGATGTCTCATTAAGTCATTAGCTTCTAGCTGTCCAACTCTGATTCTCAAGGAATTATTTTTCCTACTCAGGTTTAGCACCTCATTTTCCATTTGGCCAATTGCATTTTATAATGAGTTGTTTTCCTCAATTTTGTCCTTTTACCAAGCTATTGACTCTCTTGCATAACTGTCTCTCTTATTTGATTTACAAAATCTTTTTGGTCTTGAAACCAATTCCTCTTCTCCTTTGAGGCTTTAGATGTAGGCATTTTCATATTGTTATCCTTTTCTGAGTTTGTGATTTGTTCTTACCTGTCACCATAGTAGTTTTCTATGTTGAGTTCTTATCTATTTTTATTCATATTCAACCTATTTCATGGCTTTTTAAATTTTTTTGGTGGGGCAATGAGGATTATGTGACTAGCCCAGGGTCACACAGATAATAAGTGTCAAGTGTCTGTGTCTGGATTTGAACTCAGATCCTCCTGAATCCAGGGTCAGTGCTTTATCCACTATGCCACCTAGCTGCCCATATTTCAATGCCTTTTAAAGTTGAGCTCTGTTCTTGGAGTAAAAGGCAGGCTGTCCAAAGCTTCTTTTCTGGGGGTCAGGTGCCTAATCACTGGCATTCTGTTCTGAAGCCTCAGCTGCTTGCAGCTTGCTTACTGCACTGCAGTGGCCCAGCCTATTTATGCCTGTTGTGTAGTGGATACCCCAGCTGGCAGATTGCCTTCCCATTGAAGCTAGGGGCCTCAAAACTGACCTGCCATGCCATTAACTTGATGAGCTAGGATAGAGGGTCCTCAGCTGCTGATTTGTGCTGTGGTTAAGAACCTTCAGTTCGTTTGCCCAGATGTCCTCCGTGCTGAACTATGCCCCCTTTTACCTAGGTGAGACAGATCTTTCCTAGAGTCTTTCTAGGTTATTTTAAACTGGAATATTATTTTACTTAATATCTTTTTAGGTTCTGTAAATCCAGGATCCATTTAAAGGCTTAATGTTTATGTTGCTTTTTAAGGGAAATAGGAGAGCTCAGGGAACTTCCTGTTGTATCTCTGCCCTCTACTACTGGATCTGCCAGTAGTGTTTGTGAGATCAGGGGAGAAGAATGAACTTGGGAATATCTGCTTCTACCTTTTGAGACAGACACTTTGGCCTTTCCAAGTCTCTTTTAAGGAGAGGTTTTCATGACTTGAGGGACCAGAGGAAGAAGAAAAATCTCTAGGAATAAGCTGATATGAGGAAACAACCCAGTACCTCAAGCTGATCTTGTCACTGGCTTTGCACAGTAGATCTCAGCACTAAAATTTCTACAAAGAGACTGGGGAATTCCTCTTCCGTGATGAATTCTCTCATTTGATCTGAGACCCCTCATAGCCAGTGGAGAGCTCATTCATGCTGTAGTAAGTTGCATTATATTCTAATCTATATAATTTTATCTGATATCTATTCAATATCACTTTGGATATGCTATTTGCTATTCCTATGTTGATGGTCTTTAAGTAATTGGTATTTTGTAGGAAGGAAATCAGCTCTTCAGATTTACCTTGGGGGCATTCCTTCACTGTTTAAAGGACAATAACCAGGAGAGTGACTTGAACTAGATTTTATTTTCCCTAAACTAACAATAATTTAGGGGGACAGATCTAGTTCAGTGTCCTTTCTTTGAGGTGAGCCAAGTGAAGTCCACTTGGTGGTCCAAATCTTCTGATTCCCTCTAGGTTGTAATCAAGGTCTCCTTTGGGGTAGGGGTAGTGAAGACTCTTAAAGATAGCTATTCATATAAACACATCTATTACACCCATGAGTTAACTTCAGATTTTATATATTCATACATACATGTGTCTATAATACATATATGCGCACACTTGTCATTTATAAGTATATATGGATTTATCTCCCTCATTAAAATATAAGCCATTGCTGGTAAAGGTATACTTGGTACTTGTAGACCTAGTACATAATGCAATGCCTAAGCACATAAAAATGACTTAATAAATTCTTTTGATTTATTGCCTCTTCTTTTTTGTGGGGCAATGAAGGTTAAGTGACTTGCCCAGGGTCACACAGCTAGTAAAGTGTCAAGTGTCTGAGGTCAGATCTGACTCAGGTCCTCGCTGAATGATCCAGGGCCAGTGCTTTATTCACTGGGCCACCTAGCTGCCCCTGCTTTACTTCTCAATTTGCACTTGAGCATAAGTAATATTTATTTATTTGTTCATTTTTTTATTTATTATTTTTAAAGAGCATTTTATTGCATTTTTTCCAATTGCATGTAAAGATAGTTTCAACATTCATTTTCAACACTTGTTTTTATAAGATTTCCAGTTTCAAATCTCCCCTCCCCCACCTTCATCCTACCTCCCCAAGACAGCAAGTAATATCTGATATAGGCTATATATCAATATCCATTTTGTAAGATTTTGAATTCCAGTTTTTTTTTTTTACCTGCCTCCCTTCCCTCTCCCTCCAGAAGCCAGCAAGTAATCTGATATAAGGTTATAAATTCAATTTCATGTATAAACATATTTTCCTCATTAGTCACTTTGTGAGAGAAGAATCAGAAGAAAAAGAGAAAAAAAAACACAAGAAAGAAGAAAGAAACAACAACAACAAACACCCCAAAAGCCAACAAAAGTGAAAATCGCATGTTTCAATCTGCATTTAGACTCCATAGTAATTTTTCTGGATGTTGACAGCATTTTCCATGATGAGGGTCTTTAGTATTGTCTTGGATTGCTTGTATTGCTGAGAAGATCTGTGTCAATCATCACACAATGTTGTTGTTAATGTGTACAATGTTGTCTGGTTCTGCTCATTCATCAGTTCATGTAATTTCATAAGGAATATTTAACTAATCTTACAAAACGTTTTCTAAATTCACTAGATTTTATAGAACTGCATTTGTTCTATATTATTAAAGATTAACAATACTCCTTTTTAGCAACTTCCTCTTATTCAAAGCATGACAAAGCAAACAAGCATCACAATGACATAGTCCCAACCTTTTTTACCAGGCTGACTGGCAAATATATAAGCTGTATGGTATATAGTAAAACTCAAATGATACAATTAAATATGTATTCCATAACTCTATGGACTGAGATGATAGACAAGAATTTAAGTAGATAACATATTCTGGAGATATAGAATGATGTTCACAAATTTGTGAGGTTCTTTCTTTTTTTTCTTTTCTTTTTTTTTTAACATTAAGCTAAGGGGTTGAACGAAATAAGATCAGACCTAATCTACTACAGCTGGTGGCTCAGTGGGTCGAGCATTGGGTCTTACATTCAAGAAGATGTGAGGTTAATTCCAAGCTCAGGTATTTACTCACTGTGTGATTCTGGGTAAGCCATGGTTTGCCTCAGTTTCCTTAACTGTAAAAGGCAATACTAATAGCACTTCTCTCACAGATTCATTAAGAGGCTCACATGAGATATGTTCTTACCACAGTGCTTGACACATAGTGTTATACAATACTTCTTTCCTTTCCCTAATGAAAATTGGGTTGGGAGGCCTACAAGTCAATGCCCAATGTCCTGTTTATCTCTTCACAATTCTGTTTTGCTTTTCTTGATCTCAGGGGTCTGGGTAGGAGTGAGCTTATATGTCTTTGATGCAGGAAAACATATTTATTATTTAACCTATGAAAAGAACTCCTGAGTAATGGGCAACTTTCAAACTTTCTGCCAGAAAAAAATGGACTTCTGACTGGTTTTACACTGACAGAGTGACTCAACTTCTCTATTAGGGTTTTTTGAGCTTTCTCTGGGCTTCTTTACCTAGTGGATGGGAGTGAGGACAAGGGGAGGCTATTGGGGGTCATTACACAGGGTCAAAGGAATTATGTATAATTACCAACATTGTTCAGTCATCCCTGATTCCCCTCACTAGTGATTCATTGTCCTCATGGGGTGTCTACATATATAAATACTCTACTCTGGAAAGCAGTAGTACTAAAGAATCTTCTTATTTTTATTTTATTTATTTTATTTTTATTGTTATTCTAGCTCTAAGCTCTGAGCCAGATAGTGCTTCTTGCAGACACCTTAGTTTGAATCTGTTTCTTTTCTCCGGGATTTTTTTTTTTCCTAGTGTCCTTTCAAGAACTCAATTTCAATTCTCAATAAGTACATTTTGACTAGAAAATTCCATTGCTCAGTGATATTTTTAATTACATAGTATGATAAAAAACAAAGAAAAGTAAACAGAATTCCTCTTGCTCAGTGGGAAAAAAAAGAATTCAGACTCAAATGGAGAAAAGATAATATGAGATTTTACTGCTTTGGAGTCTGTGGTAGGGGGTCTTTTAGCAACACAGTTTCTGTAGGTTTGGTGGGCTCAAGTAGCCTGACCCTCTGACTTCCAGCCCTGATGCCTCTACCTTCGATTGCCCATCTGCAAATAGTTTCCCCTGACTCCTGTCTATACCTTCATGTGCCATGTTCATTCTTGTTCTATCAGGAGTAAGTTTCCTTGGACTGTTTTCCTGAACTCAGTAAATTGACTTTTTTTTTTTTTTTGGTGAGGCAATGGGGGTTAAGTGACTTGCCCAGGTCACACAGCTAGTTAGGTGTCAAGTGTCTGAGGCTAGATTTTGAACTCAGTTCATCCTGAATCCAGGGCCAGTGCCTATTCACTGTGCCACCTAGCTTGCCCCAGTAAAATTGACTTTTAAAGGTTACAACCTATCATGTGTTATTCTGTAGACTGATTTCCTTTCCTATTCATTACAGAGACTAAATCATAACTCATAATTCATACTTGGAGTGTGACTCATCCTTTATATTTAGTTTCTTCACTGTTTTGCCCCTATTTGTGATTGGTCTAATGATTGTAAGACCCCTTCCTTGTTAATAACACACACACACCACACACACACACACACACACACACACACACACACTGAAATATTTGGATGTCAGGAGTAGTATACCTGTAGCATAATGTATTTGACATTTTCACCATCATATTTGTTATCAAAGGGCCATATCCAACTAGGCACAAGATAAACCTAGAAGAGCAGGCATCATGGGGAGCTCTTCCCTTCCCCCCAACTTCTTTAATAAGACTCTATTTCCTTCCTTCTGGCTTGCACTGCCCTCTCTGTTCCTCTCACCCATCCCTACCTTCCTAGCAGTGAAAAAAAATGATCATGGGGTTGGTCATGGCCCTAGCCAACTAATGGTTCCTATAATGTTAACTTTTTTGGGGGGGGGTAATGAATGTTAAGTGACTTGCCCAGGGTCACACAGCTAGTAAGTTTCGAGTGTCTGAGGCCGGATTTGTACTCAGGTTCTCCTGAATCCAGGCCCGGTGCTTTATCCACTGTGCCATCTAGCTGTCCTTCTATCATGTTATTTTGGAGAGAGAGGTTGGTAAAGATCACAAATCAACCACAGACTTGGAGCCAGGAGCAAAAGTTAGAGAGCTGCATGTCTAGTTTCTAAATGATGACAGGGCCCACCCAGTTACCACAAAGTGACCCAGAGTCAGGTTCATGTGGAAGAAGCCTTACTGAACATGAATCCATTTGTTAAGGAAGATAATGCAGATGGAGGCCAGCTGGTGAGCAGGAGCCCTCAGCTATGCATCCATTCTTCTGGACTGTGCAGACAAGAGATGCATGATTCCCCAGCTTAGGAGTCTGCCTTAGGGTGGCAGCTACAGTTTAGGAGGCCCCACTCTGATACCTCACACCCAATCCCTCCGCCTATTCCTACTTGTTCCCTCCTTCCTCCCTACCCAGTGTTTATTATGGTACCCTCGGAGAGGCAAGTAGTGGGTCTCAGTTTAAGCAAAACTTCACAGTGTACTCATATTTCTGCCTCTGCCTAGCTGACCTGAGCAGCAAAACACCAACTGCATTCTGTTCAGTAATATGAAAGTTCACTGAACCTTATGACCTGCCTTGCAGCCCAAATCCTCCTTCCTTCTATCGCTGCTACTCAAAATGTATACTCCTTGAGAAAAAGGTACTGTCTTGTTTTTCTGTTTGCATCCCCAGCATTAGGATTGTGTACAGAACATTGCCAGGACTTAATTGCATGCTTTTACATTGAAGTTACTCTTGGGGATATACATTCTCTTTCTATTTTGAATTCTCTTCCATCAGGTCACCAATTACCAAGGTTTAAAAATTGTGTTACTTTATACACATATAATACAATACACAAATGACACATACGTATGTTTGTATGCATATAGTACATGCTCATAACATACACCATATACTATATAGATATAGATATGCATATATACACATACATAGACATATAGGTAGACAGATAATGAATGGATTAGATAGTAGATAGATAGATAGATAGATATAGATGATAGATAGATAGATGATAGATAGATAGATAGATAGATAATGGATGGAGGGATGGATAATTACAGGTCAGCTTTAAAACTTGGCAAGTTAAAGATTATAGCTTGCTACAAAGTTAAAAGCAACATTTACTTGAAAAAATGTTGCATTAAAATGGATATGTGAAATTTTTGTAGGAAGGGGAAATCATTGACAGTGTCACTATCCATTAAAATTGCAAAAAAATATTGTGGGGCTAACTCATGCTTAATAAAAATGTCTTCCTCATCTACTGACTTTAAGTTAGTGCTTAATTGACAGGGAAAAAAATTCTAAATTTATTTTGTTTTCTGCTGCTCAGTACTAGTCTTTTTATTTAGTGATAACGTTGCCAACTAATTTAGAATTAAAGTAATTACTTTTCTCATTTTCCCGCAAATTGTTTTCTTCATTGCAAGTCAAGGCTGTCTTTTTCCTTCTTAGTAACCATAAATGAAAGTATTCTGTTTATTAAAACATTGCATGAAAGTGTAGCTCAATCTTTCATTGTTTGTGCAAATATTATATTTCTCATAGACTTGTTAATATATTTCCAATATCACTATAATTTGTCTCCAAAAGGACCATATACTTTTTTTGTTCAATTGAACAGGAAAAAGCATTTATTAACACTGTACCAGGTGACATGCTAATAGTGTGTATACAAAGACCCCCAAAATGAAATAGTCCCCTGAAGGAACTTATTGGATAGGAAAGGCATGACAAGATAGCTATTTGCCTAGAAAAGATATGAGGGAGGACCCATATACTTTTAAAGATTTTGCAATGTGTTGAAAATATGCCAATTTATGGATTTGAAGTGGAAAATAAATGTAAAAAAATTTATCTATTTTTTACTTAAAACTTACCTCTAGTACCATCAAGTCATTTGCTATGGTTATAAGCTAGCTAATATAATCATTAATGTTTTAATATTGTCTGCACTCTAATCCTTCTAAAATAGAACCCAGACAGGCTTATACAAATGCTGGCAGGTATTATCACACAACTCTCATTTGCTCTGTGTGAACAAAAGCATAATTGGATTATTTATTTTATCTTGAGTACAATTAATGGAATACCTCACATTCTTAAGTCTGTGACAGTAACAGGCTACTATTTTATGAGAATTTAAACACCAGTATAAGCTTTTATCTAGGTGGTTAGCAAAGGAAATAGAGTTTATATTAAAATGTGCGTGTGTCAGAGAGACAGAGAGACAGAGACAGAGACAGACAGAAAGAGACAGAGAGAGGAGCAGAAGAGGAGGATTAGGGAAAGAAGGGAAGGAAGGAAGAGAAGAAGAGGAAAAAGAGGGAAGAAGAAGGAAAGAAGGAAGGAAGAAAGGAAGGAAGGGAAGGGAAGCAAGCAAGCAAGCAAGCAAAGAAGGAAGGAAGGGGGGAAGGAAAGGAGGAAGAAAAAAAAAAGCCAGCAGCACAAATAGTGGTCCCAGGGCCTTTGTCTGCACAAACAGAATCTGGAATCCAAAGGGTTAACATCTATAAGCTGCTTCAACAGAGGGAATATATACTGTTGAAATCTTGGGGAGTTATTTAAAATGCCAGTGAGTCATAATAGCAGTGCTCTGAAATAACCATTTCATCTGCCTACATTACTCTAAAATTATGAATATGAAGCGTGGCCCTGCACATTCTCTTCCCTTTCCATTCCAAGATATATTGATCAGATGACATTTATTTAAGTTTGGGATAATGTATTAATTTCAAGATAATTATTCAATATACTTTTGTCACTGTTGATATGCTTCAATGTCATCCAGGGGCCGGGGGATGAATAAACTGTTATCTGACATTGCTGGACAGGGTGCTAGAAATAAATGCAATTTTTCTCCTTGAGATTCACTGTCTTGGGTGGGGTTTTTTTGGGGGGTGGTGGCAGGGAGTCTAAAGTAGTGAAAGAGGGGCTGTTAAGGAACAATGGAATAGGGTTAAAAGGATAAGAATTTTTTTTAAAGCTGGTGCTGTTGGAAGAATGGGTCTTCCACTGTCACTGGGGTCAGACTGATACTCAGCAAAGCTGACAGAGCCCGTCCTTAGCGTGTGCCACTGCAATATTAACACTCATTGGGAGCAGATGTGGCTAAAAGCATGAAACATTGAACAAACAGCTGCCACAGATCCAGCGCCATTGCAGGAACACTTATGCTCTATTAAGGCATGGGGTTGCCGAGGCCAGCAGGGCAGTTGTTATTTCCTGCTGGTTGTTAGCAGGTGATCAAGTGATGGCACCTCAGAGGCATGTGGCCCAGAGCAGTGGAGGTCCTCCCACTCACAGAAAGATTCCAATGCAAGCTCTTTAGCCCCTCTGTAGCACACAGCTATGGTTGGCATACCCTGTTTTACCCTCTTAAATACTGAGCTGGAAAGGAACCAGAGAGACCATTTAGTTCCTCCTCTGAATTTTACAGGAGGAAACTAGGGGAAGTAATTGACTTGCACAAGGTCACATAAATAGTAAGTGACAGGGCAGAAGCAAGATTTTAGTTTGACTTCCTTGGATTGCTTCACCATCACAGTTGTTCTCCCTCTGTTTTATCTCAATGAGTTTTATGAGTATATATCGACGTTATAGCAAGAAATGTCTGTGAACACACAAAAAGCTCAAAGTATAGCATTTGGACCTTCTGCCTTTATCTGCCCAATTAGACAGGGCTGGGACACTGCAAGCAGGAGTCCAGGAAATTGGTTTTATTTTGTTCTCATGTCGTTGGAAAGCTGGGTTTGCAAAACTTAAAACTGTATCAATTATTCATTGAAATCGGTTGGTTGTGAAACCATCATATTTCCAGCCTCAATGAAGAACAATGTTTACTTTAATAATATTTTGAATTTAGAAGTGAAAAAAAGAAGGCAGTTGGTTTTGACTTGCTATGACTAATTTTCCCTTTTGTCTTCTTTTATTATTATTTTGTCATGTAGATGAACATTAGATGGGTAATTGCTCCCTAAAAAACATGGGTCACCAAAGTTAGCAAGGAGGTAGGTTTATTTTTTTAATGAAAACAACTGTGAAGGGAGAGATGTGGAGGTTTGTGAAACACACTTTAAATATACCATAATGGATGAGCTGAATCTGGGAAGGGAGGACCCTAGTATTGTGATAAGGTTGATTGTTCATGGCTTCTTCAGTTCCTGAGTCCCCAGAGATTTCCTCAGCAGCAGTGTCCCCTATGGCTATGTCTCCATTGTCATCAGGCTGTTCTCTAAACCCCAGGCCAAATCTCACAAAAAAAATTTTCCATTTAGTCAAAGGGATATTGTTGCTGGTTCAGTGAAAACATATCAGAATCAAGGGAGGGGTGGAAGGAGGCTTAAAGGGACAGCATCATCTCCTGAAGCTCAGGACATCGAGTGTCAAAATGTTCTCAATTGTGTGACAAATAAGGTAGAAAGATTAATAATGCTCTAATCTAGCCCAGATGCCTAAGAATTATATCAAATGAAATCAGCCAAAAGTGGCCACAAAGAGAAGTTGCATCACAGGAAACAGTTACGTAGACAGGAAGCTCCTGGTCCAAGGGAGTTCTGAAGCTATTGCCTAATAGCATTAGGAAGATATGCAAAAATTCCCAAGAGCATGAATCAGAAGTGGAAGGATTCTTAGAGCTCATCTAATCAAATCTCACTTTATAGTTAAGGAAACTGCATGTTAGAGAAGTTAAATGATTTGCCCCGAATCACTGAAAAAGCAATGGGCATCAATCACACTTAATATTTGTGTGTACCTTGGTTAAGACATTTAACCCCTATGAACTTCTTTTCCTCATCCTTAAAAGGGGGCTTAATGGAAGCTGTGGTATTTATAACACAAGGTTGTTACTAAGGATCAAATAAATAAACACAGGAATCCCCACAGGATCTTAGAGTTGGAAGGGGCTCAGGGCACATCTACTCTAACCTGTGACTTGAAGAAGATTCCCCTATAAAACAAATACAAGGAGTGACTTTCCATATGTTTGTTTACAGCCCTCCAGTATGGGAGACAGTTATGTCCTCACCAGGACAGTCTATTCCAGTTTTGGATAAGTCAAGTCAGGTATTCTTAAGTATCTTTGAGTCAGGGACCCCTATGGACTCTTTCTCCAAATAATCTGTTTAAATGCTAAAATAAATATCTTGGTACAGGAAAACCAATTATTTGGAATTAAATAATACATTTTAAAATAATTCACAGAGTTCCCATTTTAAATGTTAATAAATTTTATTACACAAAGTCTAAATCCTTCATCTCCTTTCCCTATCACAGTTCAGTCCTAACTTGTTCCTCCTTTCTTCTGTTTGCCCTGGGCTGCTAGTTCTTTCTGACTAACTTTCCCTATAGATTTCACTACGAAACTTTCTCCTTCTAGACCTTTAGGAATCTCTCATTTTGAGACAGCTCTTCCATTTATCAAATACCTCAAGATGTGTCTAATTCTCGTATATAATTCTTTGATTGATTCAAGGAGGTGTATAGGTCCTGTTCACACTCAGTTCTGATTGAATGATTATTTCACCAAGTATTTTTGCCTAATAAATGTAATTATTTGTTAAGTGTGTGGATAGCTTTAGTGATTCCCTACTCTGACACCTATAAACACATTGAAGCTGAAAAAAAACAAGGGGAAATGGCTATTTCCCACCAAAACATGTACTGAGTTACTAGATCCAAAGATGGGTGATCCATTTTTATTTTTGAGGTGGGGGGGGACTGACTCTTCCAAGCTTACATTGGATTCTAGAGTGGCAGGATTTCTAGAGTGGCCGCTACCTTTCAACTCTTAGTTTTTGAGGGAGTATCTATGAGAGGTTGAGAGAAGTGATTTTCTAGTATCATCATGCAGGAGCAATGCACTTCTCTGAATTCTTTACCAGCTAACCTCAAAATTAGTTTTTTTGTCACTTTTCCTCCACTTACTCCCACCTACTACCAAAGATGTTCCTATGAGGTGAAAAGAGATTGGCCATAAAGTGAGATGAGGACCTTATACTGGATGAGTCCTGAGGGATTTGCTGCTTGAAAAGTCTACTTGAGAGTAGGAAATTGGAACTTCTGGGGCAACTAGAACCTGGAGAAATAGGAGAGTATGGACAGAGGGAGGTGATTCCAAGCAAATGAAGTGGGAAATAAAAAAGGTCAACAAGAGAGAATATAGATTGGTGGTGGGCTAAATAATCAGGGATGTAGTGGGGGAGGGGACCATGCCATAAGGCAGTGCTAGGCAGAGGAGTGGATAGAGTGCTAGGCCTAAGACAGAAGACCTTAATTCAAATATGGGGCTCAGACACTTATCAGCTATGCGACCCCAGCTAAATTTAAAAAAAGGGCAAATCTCAGTTTGCCCCTCAGTTTTCTCATCTGACAATGTGGATTTTAATAGCAGCCACCCCCTAAGGTTGTTGTGAGGATCAAATAAGATAATATGTACAGTATTTTTCTAATCTTAAAGAGATAAATTAATTCTTCTCTTCTTCTTCTCTTCTTCTTCTTCTTCTTTCCTCTTCTTCTCCTCTTCTTCTTCTTCCCTTCTTCTTCCCTTCCTTCCTTCTTCCTTCCTTCCTTCCTTCCTCCTTCCCCCTTCCTTCCTTCCTTCCTTCCTTCCTTCCTTCCTTCCTTCCTTCCTTCCTTCCTTCCTTCCTTCCTTCCCTCCTCCTCCTCTTCTTCTTCTTCCCTCTATCATCATCATTTATCATCAGCATAGCAGCAGCAGAGATGGTAGTGGCAGAATTCACCTACTTGGGCAGTATAGCTTTACCATAGGCTCATCATGTCTGGAGTCGGGGAGCGTAATTACCTTTTAGAAATCCATATTTATTAATATGATGCAGTAAGAAGAATTGGTACAAAGCATCCCCCCTCCTCCATTGTAAGGCATACTATTTCACACATCCATACAGGAGCCTGGGAGAAAGGGGGCTCTACTTTGGAAAGAACATGTGGGTAAGAGGTAATTCACAGTTCGTGTTTTTATGGAAGTATTTTTCTCTCTTTTGGAATCCTTATCGAATGACACTTAGTAATAGCTCCCTGCAGTTGCCTTTGGACAGTGTATCTATAATTTTTTAAGTTTCTTATTCTAATGCTATTTTAGCCACTGGTGTTCCTGAAACACTACTGGCAAATTCAAATCTTCTGACTTTTCAAAGTTTGCAAGATCATACTCTGTCAGTGTGGGTGTAAAAGGGTTGGAAACAGAGAATCTCCTTGCTGGAACTGTTCTGCTACTATGCTGGCTTCCAATCAAAATTCTAGATTCCAAACTCCACTTGCTCTGCAGGACAAGAGAGATCCTCCTCAACCAATGGCAAAACCTTTGTTGTGTGAGGCATTTGCTTTCATAATAGCTCAAATGTATTTCACTCCTATAAATTTTTTTTGGTGTTTGTAGCTAATTTAAGCCTTTGATTGAATGATTCAATAAAGATGTGTAACTATAAAGATAGTTCCTATCTTTGATTTAGTAATAAATTGAATGAAAAGTCAACCCCCTTGAAGACATCCAGATAAATTCATATGTATGTGTGATGTAACTACACCGTGCTATATGTCTTTGATTTGGTGTAAATGAACTGTGGTGGAGTGTTGGAACTCTTTGCCTGAGGTTCAGAAGGATTATGTGAATCGGCCAGAATTATACCTCTAATCAGTTTCAGGAAGGTGTTTGAAAGTTGGATATCGAACCTCCCTGAACCCAAGCCCAGTTTTCTGTTTACTATGCCTCAGTGCTACGCTTTTATGAAATCTTATTTTATATTACATTATATAACCTTATTACCAAATATTTCCTTCTCATCTTCCCTTCCCTTATAATAAAAATATGAGAGGGAGAGAGGAGGGGGAGGGGGACAATGCCACATATCCATATTGATCTGGTCTATATTGTTGCTATTCACATTTTCCTTACTGTTGCAAAAGGTAGGGAGCTGTATTTCTCATCCCTTCTCTAGGACCAAACTTATTCATGATTATGACACAATTAAATTACAGCATTTTTTTTTGTTTATCAATTCTCATTTTGCAGGCATTGAATATATCGTTTTTCTGATTCTGCTAACTTCTCTCTGCATCACTTTTACAAATCTTTTATGCTTTTCCAACTTCTTCTGTTCATTATTTTTACAGTAAAGTGATAGTTTATTACAATCATGTACCACAATTTGTTTGTCCATATGCTAGTAAATTAATCAGTTAACCAAAAAGCATGATTAAGGAGCTACTATAGGCCAGACATGATGGGGATATAATTTATCTAAATGTAACCCTAACTCAACTCTGATCTTAAGGAACTTACATTCTAAGAGGGGAACAAATAATGTAGACATATACATCCATAAATATATATATATGCATATATATTTATGCATATACTTGTTTTCACTTATACCTGAAAAATAAAAACAAGGTAATATGGAGTAAAGGCAATAGAATCTGGAGAAATCAGAAAAGGTCTCATGTAAAATGTAGTACTTGATCTGAACTTTAAAGGAATGTTGATATTTTCAGAAGTGGATATGAAGAGACAGCAGCACCTTCAAATCCATAGGAGATAGATTTACAAAGGCACAGAGATAGAAAATAGTGTTATTTGTGATGAACAATAAATACACTGATTTGAGTCAAGTGAGGAGGACAAGAAGGGAAATTATATATAAGGCTAGAAAGGGAGATTCTACACAGTTGCCAAGAAATCCAAATGCCAACCAAAGGTCATTGTGTTTAAACCTAAAGAAGTCATCAGAATTTATTTTATAGGGAAGAAATCCCCATTGTTTTTGTTTCATGCACCCTTATAAGGATAAAAAAAATTATGAACACCTAGGCAAAATATTTATTTCCATATTATATATATATATATATATATATATGTGTGTACTGCTGTAAGAAATGTAATAGATTCATTATAATACATACCAAATAGAAACAAAAGGGGTGACATAAAAATAAAATAGCCAATACCTTAAATATTTATTTTGTTGTTTATTGATTATATTTTAATCACCCTTAAAAAGTTATAGATATGTTATACACACATATTTATATGCACACAGATAACTTTGAGGAGAGCAAAATTTTATATATATAGTGTATGTATATAAATAACTTTTAATTGTATAATATATGTCACATATATCTATAACTTTTTGATAAGAGCAAATTGTTAAAATAACATAATGAGTATTTTCAAAATAGTGTTTAAATATATAACGAGTCCACTGTGATTGTGATTAATAAATTTTGGGTGGTTAAATTTTTGTGACAAAGCACAAGTTCAATTTATTTGGTTCTAAGTTTGATTTATTCTAATACTTGCTTTAATGGTCACAATTTTAAAAAATACTTCAAACAGATACATAGATCCTCACATAAAAAAGGCATTGTTAAATGTCCTTACTCTCTCATGATACCTATTTGTGACTCCCACAAAACAATTGTGCACACATTTTTGTTGGAAATGGGTTAGTAAATTTTCATCTGCCTTGTGATGTCAATCAATTGTCATTGCAAACTAATTGGAAGGCATTGCATTTTAATATTTTTAGCAAGTAGGTCACAAGTCCAATCTATTTTGAAGATTTTTAAATGGCTTACAATTTTTTTTTCATTTTAAGTGTTAAAGATGTTTAGAGATAGGAAGGATTTTTGTGTTTTTTTTTTAATTTGTAACATAATTTTTAAGCAAAAAATTTATATAATGATGGAAGCATTTCCAAAAATCTGCTTTCATAGTGTTGGTTCACGATCCAATTTTTTTCTCTTTTTAAGCAATTATATTCTCAGGTATTTTTTAATGAATATCACCTTTATCTTGAATAGACAAATTCTGTTTATATATTTTTAAAATTAAAATACACTAGGAAGCACAACATCAGCAACAAATATGAAGGACTTGTCTTTGTAGAAAGGAAAATAAAAAGATATATAGTTAATCTTGTAAATCTTGTAAAGAATTTACCGCAAGAAAGCCAGCAAACTTCTGTGTGGCACAAAATATGGTTATGGTTACTCTCCATATGAAAGTATCATGAATACAGTATTTATTTTTCTAATATTGTTTGATTGAATATTAATGGTAAATACAAATTTTAAAATTTGCAATTAAAAATCTAATATTATGATAATTTAAATATTAGTTTATAATAAAATTAATGACATTGATACCATCTGTACTACTTTGTGCAATTCAACTTCTTTACTACAATGACTTATGAATGAATGATGCCATGAATAAATTTTACATATACTACTTTTCCAGGCTGGGCTTGAGTCAGGCCAGTCATAATTGACATAATTCCTTTTTTTCTTTTTAAAATATTTTAATTTATAGTTTGGGGTTCTATTTTCTATCCCTCTTTTCCTACCTGAGGCAGCAAACAATCAGACATGGGTTATACATTTATGGTTATGTAAAACATTAGAATATTTGTCATTTTGTACTAGCAAACTTGATTAAAAGAAAGAAAATGAAAGAAAGTGAAAAATAGCATGCTTTAGTCTATTACATCAATATTGGTTCTTTCTTTGGAAGTAGATAGTATGTTTCATCAATAATCCTTTGGGGTTGCATTTGATATAATTCTTAAAATGCTAGTAGTAACAATAAAACAAGAGAAAGAATTTAAAGGAGATAAGATAAAGAGGGCATAATCTTTTTTTTTTTTCTGATGACAAGATAGTTCATTTAAAAAGTCCTATGGAAGCAGCAACAAAATTAACTGAGACAAGTAATTTAGTCAAGTTGCAGGCTACAAAACCAAAACATAAATGGCAGCTTTCTACATGATAACACAGTCCAAGAGCTAATAATAGAAATACAAAATCCATTCCAAATAGCTGCAAAATGAATGAAATATGAGGTTCAATGTACTAAAGTACACAAAACACTTGCATAAATTCCATTAAAATGTTCCTTTAAGAAATTAAAAAAAAAAACTTTGATAATTAAAGGAATGCTTATGTCTGGCTCATGCCAATGCAATAAAAAATACAATGCTGAAATTAAATTTATAGTTTAATTCTTTATTTTTTAAAATCATCAAAGGGATAGTTTGCAAAATTCAACTAAACATAAAAAACATAAGAGTAAAAATATCTAGCATATGAAGGAAAGTAATGAAAACAACTATAGAGATAAAGGGAGCATAACACTTCTAGACAGACTTCAAACTATATTATAAAGCATTACTCACCAAAAATCATTTCATGATGGCAGAGTAGAGAAGCATTCAGTCAGGTTCTCCCAAAATTCACTTCCAAACAACTTTAAAATAATGTCTCAAATTTAATTCTGGTGTGGCAGAGTCAAGAAAAGGTCAGTATGGATATTCTTTCAACCCAAGACAACATTAAAGGTCAGAAAAAGTGATCTCCATGGACTGAAACCCATGTAGATAAAACACCAGTGTTGGTGACAAAAGCAGCAGCCACTTTGGGGGCTGTCAAGCCAGAAATGGTAAAGAGACCAGATAACTTATCAGAAAGAGATTACAGGGTACCCCTGAACTAGCACTATAATCAGAACCAGACACTGATTGGCAACTCCATTGCCTATATCCACTTCTGAATCACAGTTTAGGGGTATAGAGGAATACTTCTGTTAACGGAGAAGTGGAAGCCCTCTGGGACAATATCACTTCTGGCCCCAAGGGATCAGAGACCATAAGGAACATATGTTGTCTTAAGGGAGGAGGTGCCCTGAGAAACATTATTCATTGTGATCAGGGATCAGGGGATCTTCCTTGATAAAGATCAGACTGTAAAAACAAGAGATAACTGACCACTTCTCTCCCTGGATGACACGACCTTGGAAGCATTGAATACTTCTAAACCCCATAACTAGCTTTGGAAATAGCAGAAATGTTTGAGAGAAAATCCCTTCCAGGAATACTATACCAAATTCAAGAACTGCCAGGTCAAAGAGAAAATATTTCAAAGCAACAAGAAAGAAAACATTTAAATAGCATGGAACCAAAGTCAGTGTCACAAAAGATATAGCAACAGAGAAGCAGAGGGCCTGGAACATGATATTCTAAAAGGCAAAAGAGCTGGGATTCCAACCAAGAAAACCTACCCAGCAAAATTTAGTATAATAATTCAAGTGAAAAAACGGTTATTTAATGAAATAAAGGACATTAAATATTCCTGATGAAAGGACCAGTGTTGAATGGGAAATTTGACTTTCAAATAGAAGACTCACAAGAAGTCTAAAAAGGTAAACATGAAAGAGACCTTTCTATATGGGAAACATTTCTATGTGGGAAAATTATATATATATATATATATATATATATATATATATATATATATATATATATATATATATATTCCCCTAAGAATGTTACCATTATTAGGACAATTAGAAGGATTCTACATAGAAAGAGGGTGTGGGAGTGAGTCAATTATGCAGGAATGAGGTAAAAAAATGGACAGGTGAGAAAGGGGAATGTCCTGGGATAAAAGGAGAAGGGAGCAGAAGAATGGGAAAAATCAACACACATAAAAGAGGTGCACAAGGAAGAGCTTTTACAGTGAAGAAGAATATGGTGGTGGTGGTGGGTAGATAGGCAACATTGAATCTCATACACAATGAAATTGCTTTCAAAAGGGAATATCTAGATATTTATATTTATCTACCTATCTAATTAATAATAGAGATCTATCTTACCAAACAGGGAAATAGGAAGGGGAAAGGGTGAGAAAAAGTGGGAAGGAGGTGATTGATAAAAGGGAGCAGATAAAAGAAGGTGTGGGCAGAAGCAAAATAGACTTTAGAGGAGGGACAGGATAAAAAAGAGAGAAAGGGACAAGCAGAAGAAAATAGGATGGAGGGAAATGTACAGTTAGTAGTACTTAGACTGTAAATATGAATGGGTTGAACTCACCCATAAAATAGAAACAAACAGCAGAATGGATTAGAAAAAAAGATCTTAACACTATATTGGTTAGAAAAAAAGACACTTGAAACAGAGAGACACATAGCAGTAAAGGGGGTAAAGTAGCTGAAGTAAAAAAATAACAGGGGTTTAATAGAAATCATGATCTCAGGGAAAACAAAAATAGATTCAACTAAAAAGGATAAGCATGGAAATTGGATCTTAATAAAGGACAACAAAGACAATGAAGTAATATCAGTACCAAACATATATACACTAAATGGCATAGCATCCACATTCTTAAAGAAAAAGTTAAATGGGTTATAGGAGAAAATAGAAAATAAAACTATACTAGTGGAGGATTTTACCTTTCCTTTCTCAGAGATATGTGAATCTAACTATAAAATAAAGAAATAAAGAAGATGAGTAGAATTATTTTTTTAAAAAAGGTTAGATAGCTATACCTTTAGAGAAAACTAAATGGAAATAAAAGGGAATATGTTCTTTTAAAGCTTTTACTTGCACCTTCAAAAAAATTGACCAGATATTAAGGCATTAAAACCTCACAGACAAGTGGAGAAACGCAGAAATAGTAAATGTACCCTTTTCTGACCATGATACAATAAAAATTGTATTTAATAAAGGGCTATGAAAGCATAGGTTAATAGTTAATTGGAAACTAAGTAATCCAATCCTAAGCAGTGAGTGCATCAAAGAACAAATTTTAAAAACAATTTATAATTTTATTAAAGAGAATGACAACAATGAGTGTCATTGCAAAATTTGTAGGATACAGCCAAAGCAATATTTAAGGGGAAACATATCTCTGAATGCATACATCAATAAAAGAGAGAAAAAGCAGATCAATGAATAGGAAATATAACTAAAAAAAAAAAACCCTAGAAAAATGAACAAACATGGAGGCAGCTAGGTGGCGCAGTGGATAAAGCACTGACCCTGGATTCAGGAATACCTGAGTTAAAATCCGGCCTTGGACACTTGACACTTACTAGCTGTGTGACACTGGGCAAGTCATTTAACCCTCATTGCCCCACTTAAAAAAAAAAAACACAAATAAAAATCTCTGATTAACCACCAAATTGAAAATCCTGAAAACCCAAGGAGAGATAAATACAATTGAAAGTAAGAAAACCATTGAATTAATAAATAAAAAATGGAAGCTAGTTTTATGAAAAATGAATAAAATAGATAAACAATAGGTGTATTGAATTTTAAAAATAACAAAGAGAACCATATTACTTGTATCAAAAATGAAAAAGGCAAATGATAAAGCATTAATGAAGATGGAATTAGAACAATTATTAGGAGTTATTTTACCCAACTGTATGCCAGTAAAACTGATAATCTAAGTGAAATGAATGAATATTTACAAAACTATAAACTGCCTAGATTAACAGAAGAGGACATAGAAGACTCAAACAACCTAACCCCATCTTAGAAGAAAATTGAATAAGCCATCAATGAAATCCCTAATGAAACTCTCCAGAACAAGATAGATTCACAAGTGAATCCTACCAAGCATGGAAGGAGCCATTAATCTTGACAGTATATAAACTATTTGAAATAAATAGTTAAAGGAGTTCTACCAAATTCCTTTTATAACACATTTATGATTTTGACTCTTAAACAGGTAGAGCAAATACAGGAAAAGAAAACTCTACAGTTTTACCAATTCCTTTTTGAATATTTTTTTTGTGTGTGAGGCAATGAGGGTTAATGACTTGCCCAGGGTCACACAGCTAGTAAGCGTTAAGTGTCTGAGGCCGTATTTGAACTCAAGTCCACCTGAATCCAGGGCCAGTGCTCTATCCACTGCACCACCTAGCTGCCCCCTTCTTGAATATTGATGAAAAAATACCACCAAGGAGATTACAGCAGTGTATCACAAAAACCATACACTGATTTATACCAGGAATGAAGGACTATTTCAATTTTAGGAAAACTAAAAGATTTACTGACCATAGCTGTAAGAGCTACAACAAAAACATGATTATCTCTATTCATGCTATAAAACTATGCATACCATTTGACCCAGCAATACCACTACTTGTTTTGTAATACAAGGCGGTCAAAGAAAAGGGAAAATGACCTATTTGTTTAAAAATATTTCTAGCATCTCTTGCTGTGGTGCAAAGAATTGGCAATTGAGAGGGTGTCCAACAATTTGGGAATGGCTGAACAAGTTTTGGTATATGTTTGTGATGGAACAATATTGTGCTATAAGAAATGTCAAGCAGGATTATTTCAGAGAAAATTGGGAAGACTTGTATGAACTGATACAAAATGAAGTGAGCAGAACCAGGAGAACTGCATGCATGGTAACAGCAGTGTTGTAAGGATAATGAACTTTGAAAGACTTAGCTACCGTGATGAAGAAAATGATCCAATACTATTCCAAAGACTGACTAATGGAAAATGCTATCTACCTGAAAGACCTCTGAATACAGATTGAATCATACTTTTTACACTGTCTTTATTTTTCATGTTTATTTTGTGTTTTCTCTTGCAACATAGCTAAGAGGAAAATGTTTGACCTGACTTCTTATCTATAATTGAAATATAAGCACTTGTCTATTCAAGGATGGGGAGGGACAGGAAGAAGGGTGAAAATTTAGAACTAATTTTTAAACAATAGTTAAATTTAACATGTAAATGGGAAATATTTAATGAATCAAATAAAAATCATTGTTTACAAAAACATTTGAGATTGATAAAAAGAATAAAGAAGTAAATGAATGGTCTAGATTTGCTAACAATGGAAAATTAGAAACCATGGAACTCAATAATCTAGTGTAATGCAACAAAATGTAATGCATAAATTACTTAGGAAAGGTCTCTCATATTTGATAAAACATTCCTAGACAAACTTGAAAGCAGTTTATCCGAAACTAGGATTATATTAATATCTTATAACATATTGCACAGTAAATTCTAAATGGATATGTGATTTTAATATCATAACCTAAAGAAACCCATAAAGCACATCTAAGACTTTTTATAGCTATGGATATATGTATTCTTAACTAAACAGGTGCTAAAGGTGATTTTAAAAAATATGGATAACTTAGATTTCATGAAAAAGTAAAGCTTCCATAAATAAACAAAATAAGAAGGGAGATAGTCAAATGGGGGAAAACCCCGTATTAAATGTTTTAAATAAAAATTTGCCATCAAAGAGATATTAATAACCAACATATATCTCTATGTATATATATTAATATGTTTATGTACATATACAAAGCCATTCATCAATAGATAAGCAAAGGATACAATTAGTTCCAAAAGGAGAATAAAATTGCAATCAATTATGAACCATAATAAAGAATGCAGTAAATCACTAGTAGTAAGAGAAATGCAAATTTTACAAAGCCTGAGGTTTTACCTCACACCTTGTAAATTATCAAACATTTTACAAGACAGGAATAGTTAACTGTGGTTGGGTTGCTATAAGATAGTCACCCTCATGCATTTTGTAAAGAGCTGTGAATCAGTGTAACTAATTTGGAAAGTAATTTGGGATTATGCAAATAAAGTCATTAAAATGTCTATACTCTTTGGACTTAGAAACTCCATTGGTAGACTCATAACACAATGAGGTCACTGGTAACAAGAATGTCTATACTTATGAAAAAAATATTGTTATAACAGTACTTTATGATAGCAAATATTGGGAACAAAGTAGATGCCTATTGATTGGGAAATAGCTTAGAATAAGCACGACTCCAAAGAATATATATTAGAAGAAACCCTTACTTTATACCTTCTCAGAGTACAATGGTACATTGCACATATTTTCATATTTTTAATTACTGTTTTGATCGCTTTTATTGATTTTGCTCTTTTTTTCTTTGAAAATACTTGTTAGGGGCAGCCAGGTGGCACGGTGGATAAAGCACCAGTCCTGGATTCAGGAAGACCTGAGTTCAAATCTGGCCTCAGACACTTGACACTTACTAGCTGTGTGACCCTGGGCAAGTCACTTCACCCTCATTGCTGTGCCCAAACAAACAAACAAACAAAGAAAATATTTGTTATAAGTTTTTCAATGTCCAATTCTATTCTTTTCTCAGTCCTCATCCTTCTTGACCTCTGTCAATCACTCTGTTATGTCTAGGTTTTGAAACCCTACTCTCTCCTGGTTTTCCTTTTTCTTAATTTTCTTTGCTGTATTTTCAACCTGGTCATGCCCACCGTTCACTAATTTCAAGTCCAATGGATTTAATTTTTTTCTCTAAGCTGATGATTTTCAAATCAATTTTTCCAGACCCAACCTCTCTGTGACCCATAGTTTTCCATCTCCAACTGCCTTTTGGCCATATGGAAAGGAATGTCCTTTAGACATGTTAAACTCTGCATATCCAAAAACTAAATGTTTCATTCTATGCTCCTTATTTCCTATATACAATCTTTTGCCAAGGATTGTCAATTTTATTACATCTTGTTCTCTCTCTCTCTCTGGCCTTGGAGGAGCATTCGGAGCAGACTAGAGACTGGCTTCTGACTCCCATAGAAATTATGGACCCCTGGTGGTGAGATAAATCCACCCCTTTGAATTAGCTGAGTGGTAAGTGAGTTTGGGGATTGTATAGGTTTTTGTTAGAGTTAAGGGGATTATCCATTTTCCTTTTTCCCTATTCCCTTGTCCTTGGCTTTATTAATTTCCCCTTTGCTGTGTATTTTATTCCCATTAATAAAACCTGATTCGTTTTTGGAAAAGAGGCTGTTAAGCGCCTTTCTTATTGACCTGGGAGAAATAACTAAAATGGCAGTTTGAAAGGGAGGAAGTTTTGGACCTTGAGGTCCCTCATTATTTTCTGAACCCCAATATTATGGCTAGCCACCCAATTAACTCTCCACATATTAAATTTGACCCCTACAGTTTGGCTTTGCTTGTGTAACTGTTACTACTCAGGGGCAGGCCCTTTTTATCTTATACCTAGACTATTGCAATAGTCTCATCTACATGCCACAAGTCTTTCTTTACTCCAGTTCTGCCTCCACTTAGCTGCCTAAGTGATCTTCCTAAGATGTAGGTCTGACCATGTCACTCTCTCTACTCAATGAATTCCAATCTTTCGTTCTCTCTTTCTCATTCAAAGTCCTCCATAATTTCCCAACATACCTTGCCATTAAAATATATATTAAAAGATATTTTAGCTATGTAGACAAATAGATATTAAAATATTACATCTGCTTCTTTTTAGGAATCTTAAGCCACTTACCAATTTTTGAAGTGTAGTTTAAGTAACACTATATAATATAATCCCCTTAAACAGGCACAGGTAAATTGTGTAAGAAGGGGACTCATGGAGAACAACCCTAATGCTAATCAAAACATGGAGGAGGCTAGGGAGCCTGCTCCTAGGTGAATCATGATGACATGACGAACTCTTTTAGAGAGACATGGATATATTCTCTAACAGCTAATTATGTCATTGGGAGAAGACTTTTTGATTAGCTGAAGAATCAAAATCATGAATGTCTTTTAAAATCACTAGTAGGAAATTTGGGGCAATGTTATAGTTTCTCAGAAATAGGTCTCATATCTCAAATACATAAAGAACTTTGTCAAATTTATATGGATATGAGTCATGAAAGGATAAATGGGAAAAGGATATGAACAGGTTGTTTTCCAATGAAGAAACCCAAACAATTTATATTTATCTGAAAAAAATACTCAATAATTATTGATTAGAGAAATGCAAATTAAAGCAATATTGAGATATCAATTTACACCTATCAGATTGGCCAAAATGATTTTGTTTGTTTCATTTATTTTTGTTTCGGCCAAAATTATTGAAGGGGAAAGTGACAGATGTTGGAGGGGATGTGGAAAAACTGAGACACTAATTTACTATTTGTGGAACTGTGAACTGCTCTGACCATTTTGGAGAGCAATCTGGAATTAGGGACCAAAGAATTGTTAACTTGCCTATTCCTTTTAACCCAGCCATATCACTACTCGGTCTATTTCCAAATATGGTTAGGGAGAAAAAGAAAAGAACCTGTATGTTCTAAAATACTTACAGCAGTTCTCTTTGTGGTAAGAAAGAGAACTGGAAATTGCAGGGATAGCTATCAACTGGGGAATGGCTGAACAAGGTCTGATATATGACTGTGATGGAATACCACTGTGCTAAAAGAAATGTTGAGCTCGTTGATTTTAAAAAAATGGATAGACTTGCACAAAATAATAGAGTGAAATGAACAGAACCAAGAGAACATTGTATACAGTAAAAGCAATATTGTTTTTGAATATTATAAATATCCAAATTAATTACAACAGACTTATGAAGGAAGACACTAAATACATCTAGAAGAATTGATTAATAAAAGTAGGTATATATATATATATATATATATATATATATATATATATATATATACCTACTTTTATATATATATATATATATATAGCCCTGAAATCAGGAGGACCTGAGTTCAGATCCGGCCTCAGACACTTAACAATTACTAGCTGTGTGACCCTAGGCAAGTCACTTATCCCCAATTGCCACACACACACACACACACACATACACAGACACAGACACACACACACACACACACACACACAGAATAAACCCAGACACATAGTAGATACTTAATATGTTCTGATTGATTAAGTTAGTCCAGACATGAAGGCTAATTCTGTCCATAAGGAACACGGTACCAATCCAAAAATTATATCCTTATCTTAACTCTCTAGTCTGGAAAACATGGGTAACACCTGCTCATTATCCACATGGATGTTTTATCAAACAGAAATTCCATTCTTCTTGTCATCATCTATTGCTTTCTCTTCCTTTCCCTTAGACTCTGAGGAGGGCTTTTTCCTTTCCAATGCCAAGCCCTCTAGATATGCACTTATTCCTATCCCCTTCTGTTTACTCTAGGAGATTGCATCCTCAATAATTCTCCAATCTTGAATCTTCAATATCTCTTAATTAATTGATTCCTCCCAGTTTCATAACCTTGACATTATCTGGGATTCCTAACTATCTATTTTCCCACATTATCCAATCAGTTTTCTAATGTTGCCATTTCTATCTTTAGAGTATCTTTCAACTCTAATTCCTCCTCTCAAATCACAGAGCTACCATCTTTGTTCAGACCCCCATCATCTCTCACGTAGATTAGGGCAACAACCTCCCAATTAGTCTTTATGCCTCAGTTCTACTGCAGACCATCTGAAACAACGCTGGCAATTAACTTTCCTTAAGTGTAGATCTGACCAAGTGACCCCTGTACTCACTCACTTCTAGTGACTTCTTATTGCCACTAGAATAAAATTATAAACTCTTTTGTTTAGTTTTTAGTCTTTCACAACCTGGCCCCATATTATTTTTTCCTGTCTAATTAGCTTACTTTATTCCCACAAAGAACATTTCATTTCCAATACACTAGCTGTCAAGCATTTCTGGAATATACTCCCTCCTTACCTTGGCCTCATGGAGTCACTTTCTTTAAAATTCAGTTCAGACACCATCCCCAGTGCTCTCATTTCCAAATTACCTTGTATTTAACTATTTGTATATATTTGTATTCATTCACTTTATATTTGTGATGTATGCATTTTTGCATGCATTCATTTTCTTCTGCATTAGTATGTAAGCTTTTCTAAATCAAAATGACTTCATTCTTTGAAGTTGTATCCCTAATGCCCAGCACAGTCCTTGGAACTTAGTAGACACTTAAAAAATACTGGCTAATTGGTTGATTGACTAAAGATGACATTGATAACATCTCTTAGTCAGTTTAAGCTCTGTGCAATATGCATAATATACCATTATTGCTATTTTTTTCAAGATATTATTTCATGAAATATTTTATCCTGGCTTCAAATACAAGATAAGTGATGAAGTGTACACTTCATTTGAAACAATTCTGGTTATGATAAAACTGCCACCTGGTTAATCAGCCCAATGAGGAATTTCCAGGAAGCTCTGATGTCATATTTTATCAAGGCCTATACATTGGATAACAAGGACAGCATTGGCTCCTACCTCTGCTGGCTGTCTCAGTTCCTGGCATGATGGATCTGCCTTTCTGAGTTGTTGTTGGCCATTTCCACCTGCTGGCTCTGGCATGCCTCTCCCCTGGCTCCCCTCCTGTCAGTGTCCTGGCACTTATTCAGAATTTCCAGGTTTGTGCCAGACACCAGAGGGATGTTTGGAACCCTTCACATTACTGGGGCTGTGTCAGAGTAACTGACTGACAGCAGGGCGTCTCTGTGCTCGCCAGTATCTGTATGTCTAATGCTATGGTGATCAGCTGGCTGGCAGGAACTCTTATTGGAATTTGCCCTGCAAAACATCCTATGCTGGAAAGGAAAAGACACTGAGGGAATAAGTCTTTGTAGAGGGTAGAGGAGGGAATACAGAATGTTGCATGGACTACCTGTGAGAATTTTTTTTCTCATTCCACAGTCATTCCATGGCTTGTGAGACTATTATACATATCCTGGTCTTTACAACATATTTAGATTTTCAGAGTGTAAATCTTTTGTTTGACTACTTTGTTTTTTCTACAATTTGTGAAGTGTTCTCATTTTAAATCATAATAAACAGAAATACCATGGAGGAGATGCCTTCTTCAAGGCCACATTATATGTTTTCCTTGTTCGTTTTTGAGGCAAGCAGGGATAAGTGACTTGCCCAGGTTGACATAGCTAGTAAGTGTCTGAGGTGGGATTTGAACTCAGGTCTTCCTGACCTGAGGGCCAGTGCTCTAACCATTGTACCACCTACCTGCTTCCAAGGCCACATAATATGTTGGGGCAGAAATGTAGAGAAAGTTTATATATATGAGGGGTGAGGAATGTAAAGAATGAATTGTTATTTGAGGTTTTTATGACCCCCATCTTTTGGCTAGAATTAAAAAAAAAAGCCTAGGCACGCACTGGCCTGGGGCTCCACAAACGGCATGGTGCTTCACCCACGGGTTGTAGCCCTGGCCATGATGCTGGCACCTCCCGCCATCACCACTCCCTGACACCTAGATGAGCCTGGCAAAATTATAATGATTGGAAGCTTAGTGAGGGCAGTCATGTGACTGTCAGAGCAGCCAGCCAATTGGTTGGGGGCTGCTGGGGTTTGCTGGGAGGGGGGAGGGAAATTTGCCATTCTAGCCGGCAGCTGGAAAGAGGACCGGAATGGAGAGATCTCAGAGAACCGAGAATGTGACAAACTGGAGGACATGGAGGGGAACAGCACACCAGAACCAAAGGAAAATGGGGGAGTTGGTGAGTGGTGATGACGTGCGGTGCCAGCGCCATGGCAACAGCTACAACCAGTGGGAGGAGCATCGTGCCCTTTGCAGAGCCCCAGACCAGTGCACCGAAGCTTTTCTTTTTTTAATTCTAGACAAAAGATGGGGGTCATAAAACTCTCAAATAACTATTAATTCTTTACAGGTAGACACAGGAATTTTGCATGTATGATCAAAACCCAGAGGAATCTTCTATGTGGATATCTTTATATAGACACTTATCAAGGTTCAGCCATTTGATAGAACTATTGACACTCAACTGCTGCAGTCACTGGGGTTAGACAAACACTTCACTCAGTATGAATGTTGTGCAACACTGAAAACTTCTGGCCTGGGTAGGGGGTGGGGTGTTCCCTGGAGGAATAGACATTTTAGGACTAGGAATAACATTTTATGTCATGTGGATTCCCTAGGTAGGGGTTGCATACAAATTTCATTTAACTTTTTCATTCCAGTAAGAGAACTCAAAACTCTTTTTTTGTTGTTTTTGGTGAGGCAATTGGGGTTGTGACTTGTCCAGGGTCACACAGCTAGTAAGTGTTAAGTGTCTGAGGCCTCATTTGAACTCAGGTCCTCCTGACTCCAGGACTGGCGCTCTATCCACTGTGCCACCTAGCTGCCCCTCAAAACTCTTCTTAAAGAACAAATTATAGCATTACCAGAATGGTCTGCTAGGCTTGGTATTACCGGTTTGTTTTTTGTGTTTTTTTTTCCCATAGAATCATCAGTTATCTGGCCATGATATTGTAGTTAAAATCAGCAGCGATGCTTGTGGATACTACTATGCTATGAGTTTGACTGGACACAAACCAACTTAGATCAACCTAGTGGAGAACCCTTTGACTTCCATTTTTTATGGATGGAGAAATAAAGGTGAGGAGTTTTCTCTTATTGTTCCTGAACTTCATTAGAGGCTATGCTGGATTCCAGTAGAAGAGGGATTCCTGACCTTTTTTGTTTTGTGAGCCCCTTGGGCAATCTGGAGAAGTCCTTGGAACCCAGCTTAACAACCCTTGTTTTAGAGAATTCTGAATTTGAATTCTGTATTACTGGACAAAATATAAGCTGAGAAATACCACACTTATTACTTCTGATTAATTGCTGTGTACTTTTAAAATGCATATGTATTAGACATTTCTGTGTGAACTTTTGAAATATATGTTATATGTTGTATGGAGTTAGGCATGTTGTCACTATAGTATCCTTTCAGTTGATATTCTGCATAGTGGCATATCTACCGCATGTGCAGTTAATATGAATTTGTTATATTTTAATTGCAATGGCATCAAAGATTGGTTACCTGGTATGCCAGGTATATCATCCTTGTTGTTTCAAAGCTCTGGTGTTTATGTTTACACTATAAAGTTACAAGTTGTGGACTTCCCCCTGCTGATCTTGAAAGGTACTGCAAAGAGTTTTGGCCCAGGGAAGGAAAGTAATCAGAGTCCCAAACTCCATTGGTGTGGGACTCTTTAACTTTGTGGTCAATTTCAAGGATACACAACTGTGTGGGGAGCAGGATAGAACAGCTGAGAGAGGAGAGAAGGGAAATCTGCTCCCTGCAGCATCTTCATTCGTCTCTTTGGTGTCTTCTGGCTTCCACCTTCAAAAAAAAGATGGACAATGCTAACCCCAATTCCCGGTGCTAAAGTTAGAGAAAAGTCTCTGAGAAGAAGTCAATATGAGAGTTGTTGGCAATTTCCATAATGCTTATATCCCAGCTTCTTATACTAGAGACTTCAAGGTATTTTTCGTTGGATGAAATCTGGAGCACACTCTTTCTCTTTCTTGGTTGAGCTGAGTTACCTCATTTCCAATGGGAGAGCTCCTTTGTTCTGTATTTTCTAGTTTATATTATCCTATATATACCTTTTCAGATTTCTCTCTTAGTACTGACATTGATAAATGGGTTTCTTTGTGAGAAAGAAAAGAAAGAAAAAAATGAGAAAGAAAGAGAAAGGAAGGAAGGAAGGAAAGAAGGAAGAAGGAAAGAAGTGGGGGGGGCAGCTAGATGGTGCAGTGGATAAAGCACTGGCCCTGGATTCAGGAGTACCTGAGTTCAAATCCAGCCTCAGACACTTGACATTTATTACTGTGTGACCCTGGGCAAGTCACTTAATCCCCATTGCCCTGCAAAAAAAAAAAAAAAAAGGAAAGAAGGAAGAAGGAAAGAAGGAAAGAAGGAAAAAGGAAGGAAGAAAAAAGAAAGAAGAAAAAAAAAACTATAAGGAGTCAAACTATAAGACTTGCCTAGTACAAGTCTCACTGTATGCTATATGATTTTCTGCATTTGAGGTTCTTTTTAATAAATTTTATTTTCTCAGTGTCTACACACACGCGTGCGTGCACACACACACACACACACACACATTCACAGGCTTTCTGTTTACCGTATTTCTTGCCTTTCCATGGGAAGGTAGCAATCTGAACATGTGTCATAATTTAAAAGAACATATGGAGACTAAGCAGCAGAGATACACTACAAGGAAAGGTCATGTTGAAATAGTTTTTCTAGCTTTTTAATGTATTCATGTGCATCTATTTTTGTTTAAATATATAAAGTGGGCAGGAAATCCAACTCTCCTAAATAACAATCCTGTGTTTGAAAACAATAATGTGGTACAGTGGAAAAAGCTTTGATGCTGGAGTTAGAGGACACTGGTTAACATCCTATCTCTGGTGATATGACCAGCATGACCTTGGACAAGTCACTTAACTTTTCTATTCCTCACTTTCCTCATCTTCAAAATGGACAAGATGGCTTCTGAGATCCCTTTCAATCATAGATCAATGATTCTTTATTCCATTGGCATTCATTTCTTTTTTTTTCTTTTTCTTTTTTTTTTTTAGTGAGGCAATTGGGGTTAAGCGACTTGCCCAGGGTCACACATCTAATAAGTGTTAAGCGTCTGAGGCCGCATTTGAACTCAGGTACTCCTGATTCCAGGGCCGGTGCTCTATCCACTGTGCCAACTAGCTGCCCCGGCATTCATTTCTTTTTAAGGAAAATGCATCACAAATACCAACTAACCCCAAGTTAGTACCAACTAACTCCAAGCTCATGTTAGTTGTCAGAAATTCTTGCAGATGAAAAAAGAAAAAATTTTACTTGATGGAAATGCTCCCTAAAGAGTGCTGTGCAACCTAGATGGTTGAATAGAAATAAGAAAGTAAGGGACTAAGGTCCAACTCTTATTAACTATTGGGAAAGTCTCTTGATTTCCATAAATCACACCATCTGTCATGAAGTTTTGCTGGGGAAACTCAATGAATACTGTTCTATATCTGTGGTGGGAATTTTCAATGAGGAATCTAACAAGCTGTTAATAGGAGAGATTAGCTGTATGTCAACAATATTAGCTGCCTGCATTGACATATCTGACTGTGACTGAATATATCAAATTATAAATTGTAAAAATAACAAATATTGAGTTATTCTGTCTTTGCTTTTATTTTATTAGAGGGGAAGTTTACCACAGCTTATCTGCTGACTGTTGCTGCTAGAGCCTGCATTTTTGCCTGCTGCCCCAAGAACTTGTGTCAGCTTACTGTCCATATTAGATGCTGCCACTAGGGCCTGTGTCTCTTTCTCTGTGATCCTTGTCTATGCCTGTTCTCCTTCACTCCTATCTCCATTAAATACTGCTCCCAGCTCTGCTGGGATCTGCTAGTAGTACTGTGAGAAGGTAGGACAATTGCTATTCCTAGGGCTTGAGTTCTTCATCCCTATGCTGGCACTGAAGTTTGCTATAGACATAGGTACTATTGCTTAGCCAATGATAGAGTCTAACTCTACCTTACTATGGTAGTCCTAACAATTGCTGCAATATGCAGAAGGTTGATAGAGACCTGTATTCACTGTTTTCATGTTCTATAGGAGAGCTGAGGGTGTTCTTTCTACTCTCTGCCATCTTTTGGGATAATGGAGTGAGAGGAGGTACAAAAAAAAAAAAAAGCAACAATGCCAAAAAAAAAAAAAAAGAAAGTGGAGGTTCAAGCATCCAGAAAACTAATGTGGACTAAATTTAAGGGGAAAAAATCCTGATAGAGAATTGTTAAACATTTGAATAAAGTCTTGAGGAAAGGACTCAATCATTTATTCACCATTGTGCTAGATGTTGTGAACTGATATAAAAAATAATGTGTATGATATGATATTTGACCTTATAAGAGTTTTAAATTTCATTGAAACAAGACTTACATATAGGAAATACAGGAAAAAGTGTATGGTATACACTCAAAATTCTGTAGGACTTCAGAGATGAAAGAAACAAATGGTAAATTAATCAGGGAAGTCTCCATGGGAGAAGTGACCTTTGAATTAACAGAGAAGAGAAGGTCAAGAAATGAGGCAGAGGAAACAAATATACGCGAGTTGAAAATAAATGTGGTATATTCAGAGAGACACTGGAAAACTGGCTTAAGACAACAATGAATTCTTTGATACCCTACTCAAAGGCTATCTCCTACATATGAACTTTGCTATATCTCCCAGATTCTAGAGCTTCACTTACCTTAAAATTAGTGTTTTTTAAAAATTTATTTATTTGCATATTTAGTTTCTTGTTTGCTTGTTTTCTATTGAATGTAATCTCTTTGAGCCCAAGGGTTGGTTGTTCTTATATTTCTCAGCCACTAGCAAAATGGCCCATAATAGAACCTTAACAAATTTTTGTTTATTATTTGATTGTTCCTCTTGGTAAAATGGTAAACCTCTGGAAGTCAGGGATTATGCTATTTTTTCATTTTTCTACCCACAGCACTTTGTACAATATAAACACACACACACACACACACGTATACACACTCACACTTCTATATGTGGAAGAGCTTAATCACTGCCTGATCTCTGTTAATAACAAAAGAATGGATGAAGTGGCCCTAGATTATGAAAAGCCTAGAAACTAAATAATAAATTTCAATTTAACATTAAGTAAGGAGCCATCATAGAATCTTGAGCAGGAAACCGACACATTAGGGTTTAAGCAAGATGTTCCTAGGAGAAACGCACAGGATGTATTAGAAACTGGGCAGTCAGATCTTGGAGGCTGCTGAAATAATTGAGCCTTGAGGTAAAAAGAACCAGTACTAAGGGAATGGTAGTTGGGGGGGAAATGGAGAGAAAAGGAAAGTTAAGAAAGAGCTTTTAAAGGAATCATTGAGAAAACCTGGCAACTGATAAAATATAGGAGATTAAGCAGCAGGAAGAAACTAACTTAATTCTTAAATTTCAAACTTTGGTCACTAAAAAAATGGTGAAATTAACAGCAAGTTCATGGGAAGTTTGGCTGGGGAGCCAACTCTGACAAAGAAAGAGGGTGCATTCAGTTTTGTTTGTATAGTTTTTATTATGCCTTCAGCCAAGGACATGCAGCTGGGAATTAAAGTTCTGTTTATTAGAATAGATTTCTTTAGCTTATTATGATACAGAGATTAAAGAAGGGCTGAGGCTGATTTTTGACAAGACTATGTTGATGGACTGGGAGGGGAATAGTGGCAAATCACTGGAGAGCAATTCCTCCAAATTAGGAGATTTGGTACTGAAAGCCAGCATGGCAACATGCATAGTTGGAGTTGGAAGAATTTTTTACATTTATTTTTGGAAAGCTGGGCATGGGGGTGGGAATGAAAATGATGATAGAACCACCTTCACTCATAGAGACTAGATGGGACATTTGGGGGGTTTAGGAAAGAGGCAAGCATGATGATCCTAAACTGCCCCTTCCCCTCTTTGAGAGACTTTATCTAGATAGTGATTTTCTTCTTTTTTCCCCTTCATTTTCTCTCATTGGGAGATTATTTGCAAAAAATGCAAAGCTTTTCTATTATTTATAATGGTAACCACTGGATCACAGAGAACATGGTGGGCTTGGGTGGGGTGTAAGGTATAAGAAGATAAAGTATGTGGGTGGGGGATGTTATGAAGGCTTCTGGATGGCAAACAGAGGTGATGTAGGATGTGAAAAAGGGGTTAAGAGAAAAACCTAAGACCCAAGCTTTAATTCGGATATTAGCTTCAAAAGGGAGTCAGACCCCAGTTAATGGATAACGTACAAATCAGGATGCTAGGTTATTGTACCCACACTGATCAGTAGCCATAAGGGGACCACAAAAGGTCAGGTCATATAACAATAAGACCTTCAATAAAATGAAAAGGTATAGAAATTCTAATGAAAAATGTGAAACTAGTCATGGAAAACAGAAAGAGACATGCGCAGAAAAGGCCAAATTTATCCCCAGATTCACTTATGACGTGTAAACCCCCAAAACACACCTCCACTGAAAAAGGTACCCACCTCAGGGGTTGGCTTAGGACCTGAGGAACTCCAAATTAGGATGAGCTCTCCCCTGTACCTCCCCAAGGTGGAGATTATCATGAGACAGTAAATCAATTTATCTATATTATAAATATAACTGTCTTTTCTTTCACTATTTGAGAGATACCTTTCTACTTTTCTTGTTCTTTCCCTGTAGTCACTCACAGTATTGCAATAAAACTTGGGAAACTGAGTCACTGAGTCTTGCAATACTTTTGGGATGACTCACGATCAATTTGACCCTAATTCCATCCCACCTCAGAGGGTTTTATATTTGATCCTAGAAATCATAGGGAGCCACTGGAGTTTATTGTGTAGTGGCATGACTTGTCATTGTGCATTAGGAAGATCAACTTGACAGCTGAGTAGAGAGGATGGATTGTAAAGGGGAAAGAACAGGGAGAACAACAGGTTATTGTAATAGTCTAGGCATATGGTGATGAGGGCCTGTGCCACATTGGTAGCAGTGTCAGAGGAGGTCAGAGTAGAGAAGGGGTCATATATGAGAGATGTTACAGAGGTAAAAATTGTAGAATAATGGATATAGAAGGTGGTGAGAGAGTGATGAGTAGAGGATGATATGTAAATTATGAGTATGTGTGACTGGGAGTATGGCTGTGTCCTCAACAACAGTAGGGAAGTTAGGAAGAGCAGAAGGGTTTGGGGAGAAACATAATGAGTTACATTTTTGACCTATTAAGTTTAAGATGTCTATCTGCAAATGAAAAGGGATAAGCTTAGGGGACAAGCACATCATAGGATGATATATTGCTGATCTCCCACATATTTGCTATGCCTTTTTACAATGGATTTTTTAGAGAAGAGAATATAATTTATTCTCATCTGTCTAGGCCGTTTTAAATATGGTGCTACATGAAATTAGAGAGAGACTCATTGGTATCTTTAAGGAAGAAATGAAAGAATAGAATTAAACACACACACACTCACACACACACACACACACACACACACACACACACACCACATTTCTTTGTGCCTCAGAGCCTCCTGAGTTTACTGAAAACAGCTTAGCTATCTAACCCCAAATCTTTTTCACTCCATCATAAACAAACTTTAAGCAACATGAACAGACCTTCAAAGCTTTCTTACTCTGAGCTCAACTGGTTGTTACACTATAAAGGAGAATGAATCCTTGTGTGTTGTTTTCTTGATAGATAAGTTTTAGAATTCTATGCAGCTGTGTTGTGGAAATGTTCTCAAAATCTCTCATGAAAACAGTGAGTCATAAAGGGAAGAAATGCACATTCATTTGCCAACTCCACCTGCCTATTGGGCTCACCATATCTATATTATCAACAGGGGAACTTGCCCATCATCTTAAATATTTTATCAGTATAGGAGAAGAAAATGTTCTTTCCATTAAGTTTTAGGTAGAGCCAGCTTTTTTTTTTCATCAGAAACTAAATGGAGATTGGAGAATTCACTGTGTTACCATTTATAACTAGTAAAAGAATTTGTAATAGAAATCTCAAAAACTTTTGAAATCCAAATTGTTTTGTATGATTTTTTCTCAGAATCAAAGACAAATATCAATTTCAATATGACATGTATAAGAAACATAATTTTCTTTCAAGAGTGGGAAAAGAACAATTAAGAAAATCCCAATTTGATGTTTCTTCAATAAAATGGGGGAAAGGACATGCATCAAATGAGGTAAAGCATAATTAATTCACAAAAAAGTATTAGAGGATCTATAATGTTCTTTTCTAAATGATATGCACATTTTTAGAATTATCAAGACTATGTGTAATATATATGTGCATGTATATGTGTATATATATGTACATGGGCATGCATACATATACATATATATATCTATGTATATACATATATGTGTGTATGTATGTATGCATTTCTTCCATTGCTAATTAGGGTTAATATTAGAGAAGAATATGAAATGACTTTTGAATTTATAGACATGAACATATTCCCTAAATTAAAGGGACTTTTCCTTTTAAATATTTTTTATTTAAAATTCAACTCATCAAGTGTTTTTTTTTTACTTTTAAATTCAGCTATTTGCAATATTGATTTAACATTTTAAAAAAATTACAGAGACCATGGAACATTTTGCACAGGCTCCTAAGTTATTATGATTTTCTGTGACAGTGTGTATGCCATTATATTAAAATGGGTGTCTAATTCACTAACCTGATGATAAATCAGACTGGGCATGAGTACCAAATACATGTACTATTTGGCTAATATTTTTGATTTGCTCACTATCTCAATTATTTAATTTTTATTATTGTTGAAGAAATGCCTTCTCTGTGACTTATGTTCTTCAAATTTGCCTAGAAACTGGAAGAAAACAACAAATTAAAAATTCCCAATTAAATGCCAAAATGGAAATCCTGAAAATCAAAGGAGAGAATAATAAAATTGAAAGTAAAAAATACCATTGAACTAATAAATAAAACTTGGAGCTGGTTTTATGAAATAAAATAAAATAAACCATTGGTTAACTTAATTTAAAAAGAAGAAATCAAATTACAAGTATCAAAAATGAAAAAGGGTGAATGTAACATCAATGAAATTAAAGCAATTATTTGAATTCTTTTCCCCAATTATTTTTGCCCAAAAATATAAACTGCCCAGACTACTAGAAGAGGACACAGAATGCTTAAAGTATCATATTTTAGAAAAAGAAATTGAGCAAGTCATCAAATCAAATTAAAAAATTCCCAGGACTGGATGCAAGTGTATTCTACCAAACATTTAAGGAACAATTAATCCAAATACTATGTAATCATTTTTTAAAAAAAATAGGTAAAGTAGTACTACCAAATTCCTTCTATGGCACAAATATGGTTTTGATACCTAACTCAGGGAAAGCAAAACTAGTGAAAGAAAAGTAGAGACTCATTTCCTTAAGGAATATCAATATAAGTTTTTAAAATAAAATACCAGCAAAGGGATTACAACAATATATTGTAAGAATCATACATACCTTCTGTCCTAGTGGTACCACTATTAGCTTTGTATCCTAAAGATATAAAAAAAAAGGTAAAATGACCTATTTTCACGCAAATTTTTAAAATAATTTCTCTTTTTCTGTTGGTAAAGAATTGGACATCAAGGGGATTTCTATCAATTGGGTAATAGCTGAACAAATTGTAATATATGATTGTGATGTTGTAAAGAATTAATTGTTATTTGAGGTTTTTATGTCAGCGTGCACTGGCCTGGGGCTCCACAAACCACACATTGCTCCACCCACTAGTTGTAGCCATTGCCATGGCACTGGTACCTCACTCATCATTACTTGCTGATGCCTACATGGGCCTGGCAAAATTATAATGATTGGAAGCTCAATTCTCCTCCCCCAATCCCAGAAATACCCCACACAGCCCCAGCCAATGGGATGGCCACTCTGACAGTCACATGACTGCCCTCACTAGGTTTCCAATCATTATAATTTTGCCAGGCCCATGTAGGTGTGGGTGAGTGGTGATGACCTGAGGTGCCACCACCATGGCAAGGGCTACAACCAGTGGGTGGAGCACCTTGCTGTTTGTGGAGCCTCAGGCCAGTGCATGCTGAGCCATAAAAACCCTCAAATAACAATTAATTCTTTACAATGTGATACTATTGTACTATAAGAAATGATGAACAAGTTGGATTCAGAAAAAAACTAGGGAAGATTTATGAATTCATGCAATGTGAAATAAGCAGAACCAGGAGAACATTTTACACAGTAACAGCAATATTTCAAAGATAGTGAACTGTGAAAGACATCTATTCTGATACTAACAAAGATCCAAAACAACTCCAAAGGATCCATGACAAAATATACTATCTATATTCACAGAAAGAACTAATTAACTCTGTATACCAATGGAAGGGTTTTTTTTTAACTTTTTAATTTAATTTTGTTTGTGTTTTCTTTTTCAACATGACTAATATGGACTTTTTTTTTAGAGGGGGGTATGACATTCCATGTATAATCAGAGTAAAAGTGCTTTCCTTCTCAAGGAAGGGTAGGGGCTGGAAGAATTGCAATAATTTGAAATTCAAAATTTTGAAAAGTGATTGTTAAAATTATTTTATTGAAAAGTATTTAACAAAATAAATTATTCTTTTAAAAAATGATTTGCCTAGGGAACTTCAAAGTTAAAAGACTTATACAGTTTCTTTTTTTTCTTTCCAACAAACATTTTATATTTTCCAGTTACATATAAAGATAGTTTTCAACATTAATTTTCATAAGATTTAGAGTTCCAAATTTTTCTCCCTCCCTCCCTTTCCTCCACCCTCCACAAGACATCAACCAGGTTATATATGTAAAATCCACAAGTGCTCTTTTTTCAGTTCTTTCTCTGGGGGTGGATAATATCCTTAGTCATTAGTCCCTTGGGATTGTCTTGGATCATTGTATTGCTGAGAGTAGTTAAGTCATTCACAATTGCTCATCAAACAGTACTGCTGTCACTATGCACAATGTCCTCCCAGCTCTGCTCACTTCACTACACATCAGTTCATAGGAGTCTTTCCTGGTTTTTTCTGGTATCATCATGTTTGTCATTTCCTATAGCACAATACCATTCCACTACAATCATATACCACACCTTCTTCAGTCATTCCTCAGTTGATGGATATTCCCTTGATTCCCAATTCTTAGCCAACACAAAGAGTTGCTATAAAATTTTTTTGTACAATTTTCCCCCCTTTTCTCTTTTTCATGATTACTATTGTTAACTGTTTCCCTCCATACTATGATATTTACTCTATTATCCATCTTCGTTCATCCTATCCCTCTTCAAAATGAATTTGCTTCTGTCTTTCCCCTCCCCCAATCTGCCCTCCCTTATTTTGCCCCTCTCTCTTTATCCCCTTCCCCTCCCTCTTTATCCCCTTCCCCTCCTATTTTCCTGCAGGGTTAGAGAGATTACTCCAACCAATTGTGTATATTATTCCCTCTTTGAGCCAATTCTGATGAGTTTTAGGCTCATTTACTGCCCAAATTAAATAGATTACTCCAACTAATTGGATGTGTGTGTTAATCCCTCCTTGAGGCAACTCTGATGAGTTTAAGGTTTTTGAGCCTATTCTGATGAGTGTAAAATTCATTTAATGCCCTGCTCCTCCCCCATCTCTTCCCCCACTCCATAAGACATTTCCTGTTTCTTTCATATGGGATTTCACCCCATGCTACCTCTTCCCTTCCCCCTCCCCCAGTGCATTTTCCTCACCCCTCAATTTAACTTTGAAGATGTCATCATGGGGCAGCTAGGTGACACAGTGGAAAAAGCATTCACCCTGGACTCAGAAGGATACCAGCCAAAACCTGTCCTCAGACACAAGACAGTTACCCACTGCACGACCACAGGGTATGTCCCCCAACTCCAATTTTTTATGGTTCTCTAGGGTCTTGTATTTGAAAATCAAATTTGCCATTCAGTTCAGGTCTTTTCATCATGAATACCTGAAAGTCCTCTTTTTCATTAAAGTCCCATTTTTTCCTCTGAAAGTTTATGCTCACTTTTGCTAGGTAGGTGATTCTTGGTTGTAATCCCAATTCCTTTGCCCTATGGAATATCATATTCCATGCCTTCTGGTCCTTTAATGTAGAAGCTGCTAGATCTTGTGCTATCCTGCCCGGGGCTCCACAGTACTTGAATTCTTTCTTTTTGGCAGCTTGTAATATTTTCTCCTTGACCTGAGAGCTCTGGAATTTGGCTATAATAATCCTGGGAGTTTTCCTTTGGGGATCTTCTTTCAGGAGGTGATTGGTGGATTCTTTCAATTTCTATTTTACTTTCTGACAGTTTCTTGGAAGATGATGTCTAAGCTCTTTCTTTGATCATGGTTTTCAGGTAGACCAATAATTTTCAAATTATCTCTCCTGCACCTATTTTCCAGGTCAGCAGTTTTTCCAAGAAGATATTTCACATTGCTGACTATTTTTTTATTCATTTGGTTTTGCTTTCTTGTGTCTTGGTTTCTCATAAAGTCACTAGCTTTCATTTGTTCAATCCCATTTCTTAGGCAATTATTTTCATCAGAGACCTTTTGTACCTCCTTTTCCATTTGGCCAATTTGGCTTTTCAAGCTGTTGACTTTTTTCTCATATCTTTCCCGCATCACTCTCATTTCTCTTTCCATGTTTTCCACTACCTCTATAACTTTATCTTCAAAGTCCTTTTTGAACACCTCTATGGCCTGAGACCAATTCATACTTTTCTTGGAAGCTTTAGATATAGGGGCCCTGATGTCGATATCTTCCTTTGAGGGTGCATCTCAATCTTCCTTGTCACTAAAGAAACTTTCTATGGTCCTCACTTTCTCTGTATGCTCAGTCACTTCCTAGAACTCCAGCTCTAGTTCCAGAGTCAGCCCTGGGATATGGGTTATTTAAAATTCCTCATACTTAAGTGAGACACCCACCACTCTTTGCTCTCTAAATATCTTAATTTTTATCATTAATCTAGTGTCCCCCATTTTTCCATTTTAGCTTTGGGAATCATGAATCAATTTTAAACTACCATTATTGGAAAAGATGAGTTAATCAATTAACATATGGCTCTATATACTATTCCTATGACTTGTTCAGACCAAAATACCTCTTACTCACCATCCCTATATATTGGATTTCCCTATTATAATGTAAGGTTCTTGAGGGTTATCGCTACTTTCTTTTTATATTTGTATTCCTAGTGCTTAACTTAGTATTCACCACATAGTGAATTCTTAATAAATATCTAATTCATTTATTTGTTAATATCCTTTGACCAGTTATCTATTACAAAATTGCTTTTGGCCTCATATAATTCTTTCCATAGATCTTTTATAACCTTATCAGAAATACTTGAAACAAAACTCATTTCCCATCTCACAACTTTACTTCTTAGCCTAGACACATTAATTTTGTCCATCCAAGGGCTCAGTTTGTGTGCAGTGACTGTGGCAGCAACAGCAGCATAGCTTGGCATGATGTCTCATACCAATTTGTTGGTACAACCTACCAAGAGACCAGAAGGCCAAACTTATGCTGATTGTGAATCAGTGAATGAATGCATGGAAGGAGATTGTAAAATGTATGAAGAGCACCTGAAGAGAATGAACCCCAACAGTCCTTTCATCACAAATGACATCAGTCAGTTGTTTGATTTCATTGATGATCTGGCAGATCTAAACTGCCTTATGTGCCTAGCGGAAACTCAGACAGATCAACCCTACAACAAATATTGGATCAAAGAGAAGATCAGTGTCCTTCTCTGTTGTCAGGCCCAACAAGCTAGCAAATAATCCAAGTGGCAGCGTTGGGGGGATGGGCAGAGGACTTCGAAAACAGTTGCGTACAGAGTTCTGTAATGGAAGCTTTGTATTATAGAAGTCCTGTTTCCATTTTGTTACAATCTAGCCAAGGTTGAATGCATTAATAGGTTTTTTTCCTTGTTCAATCTGAAGCCCCTGTCAACTTCCTACTTTCTTTTTCTTTTTTACTAAGAAGTAGCTGAAAATTTCTCTTTGGTCAGTTGGCACTTGGTTACAGTTCTTCCTGCTGATCATATCTGCTTCATAATGTTCACTGTACTTACCCTTCTGTGTGAGTCTTCAAAATGCAAAGGCTTAGTAGAGAATACAATAAATGCTCTTTAGTTTAAAAAAAAATTGTCCATCCAATTTTTTTTAATTACATGTAACCAAATTTTAAATTTTTCCCCTTGGAAATCACATCTCTTACTTGTTTGGTTAAGAATTCACCCCCTACCCATAACTGTGAAATTTATATGATCTGTTTTATCAATCCAAGATGCTTTTCTTAATTGAGGCAAGCAGCCCAGTTCTAATATACCTATTCCAGCAAAAATCTAAAAATTGCCCAAGACCGAATAATGATCAAGAAACTCAGTGAGAAAATGTAACTTCATCCAACCATAATTTCACAAAAATCCAGCCAAGAGACAGCCAACAGAGCCAGAACCAATGAAGACAAAAAAGCCAGAAGGTTCCCAATGTGAGCTGAGGCTGGCCTGAGGCAATAGTAGTCCATAAGACTCTGTAGCCATAGGCAATAAGAGCAGAAGGCTTTCTTGGAAGTGAAAAGGAATAACAGTAACCAGTCTGGATGTAGCAGCACTCATCAAAATAGCTCAGTCCAGGGTTCCTGGAATCCCTAGTACGTTGTCTGATATAGAGGGTCTTAAAGATCCAGAATTTTTGATCTTGAAAATTCAAATTCATCAAACTGTTGGAGGGTGGTGGCCAAAGAAGAAACCCAGGTGATCCACTTTGAGAACAATCAGATCTGACTACTCTCCAACAAAGCAGAGTGACGGGGTGTGATGCCTAGCTTTGTCACAATGTGCCAATTTATGAGTTTCAGGTACAGCACTGAGTAAGCTGAAGAAAACCTTGATCAACATAAAGAATTGTTCCAAATCCAGAAAAAATCCAAAATAAGAGAGAATTTCTTCATAATGAGTAGAAGCAGAGATAGAAATGAAAAAAAAAATAATGATCTTTCTATATGCACTTCATGCGAACTTAGGAGATAAAGGCTGTCAGGAGTGTGGGAAATACAGAGACAGAGCCAGTCATAGAGACATAGTGAGAGACAGAGACAAAGGAAAAAGGAGGGAAGGAGGAAAAGGGAAGGGGTAAGAGGAGGATAAGGAGGAGGAAGAGGGGAAGGAGGATCATGAGTGGAAGGAGGAAGAGGAGGAGGAGAAGCAGGAGGAAGAGGAGAAGGAGGAGAAGGAGAAGGAGAAGGAGAAGGAGAAGGAGAAGGAGAAGGAGAAGGAGAAGGAGAAGGAGAAGGAGAAGAAGAAGAAGAAGAAGAAGAAGAGAAGAAGAAGAAGAAGAAGAAGAAGAAGAAGAAGAAGAAGAAGAAGAAGGAAGAAGAAGAAGAAGAAGGAAGAAGAAGAAAAGGATGAGGGAAAAGGAAGAAGGGAATGAAGGAAGGAAGAAAACTAGCATGACAAATAGGATATTTAGTGTGCTTTGGTAGATTGACTTACACATATTTTATACATTATATGTTGATTTTGAATGGGAATTTCTGGAAGCCTCCTTACAGGAATTTCTGGATGAGTTTCTTGGAATCCTTTCAGTTTTAGAGACTTTCACAGGGATTTCCAGAAACCATGCCATAGCTGTGTGAATTTCAGCAATATTTCTGAAGTAAAGCATGGTTTTTCCAAAATATCTTTCCTGGAACACTAGGGTTTATGGAGGGTGCATTTTGAATGTGAAATGTGTTTATTTGTTTTTGTGAAATTATTGCCTTGCATGAGGATTAATTCTGTTGATTTCAGATTATTAACTCTTCTCCCCAAGCACAGTCAAGAAGGTCTTGTAAAGAGTACAAGGGCTGACAAGGAGAGTTAGAAAATGTATTATAGTTACTATTCCAATTGTCAGATAAAAGTTAAGCCCAAAAGAAAAAAAAAGAGATTGTCTTATTTTTACTTGCAGCTTCCATCACTAAACTCAATAACTTCGTATGTACTCATCATAGACAAATGTGATTGAGGAGCCTCCTTTGCTCCATACTCACTGTGTGACACTAGGCAAATCACTTAGCATCTCAGAATTCTGGAAAACTATCTAAGATGAGAAGATGCAACTAAGTTGTCAACTGAGGGAGTTTTCTCAATGCATGTTCCTCATATGGATGGAATCACAAGTCATTAAAACACATACACAACAAGTTCTTTCATTTTCTCTTCATCAACCTATAAATCAATATGAATTTTTCTTTCATTTATGATTATAATTTTTAGTAATTCTACTTCAACAGTTTTCTAACATAAAATGTCAATTTCAAATTTTGTTTGCATATGGGCTTTATGTATATATGTAGATAGATAGGTAGGTAAATAGGTAGGTAGGTAGGTAGGTAGGTAGGTAGGTAGGTAGGTAGGTAGGTAGATAGATAGATAGATAGATAGATAGATAGATAGATAGATAGATAGATAGATAGATAGATAGAAAGAAAGATAGACAGACAGACAGACAGACAGACTGATTGAAATTGCCTAATTGTTGTAGTGCTTGCCAAAGAGTTGGCACTTGAAATGATTTTGTTTGTGTTCTGGAATTTTTTTTTGTTTTTTTCATCTCTCTTTATAATATCTATAGATAATGACGTTAGAGTGCTTTCTAGCTTTTCTTTCCCTTTGAACTAAGGTAAGGAAAAATCTTCATTGATTCATCAGTCTACTTAGAAATATTGGTCACTTTATCTTATGGTTTCAGCTGAGGTTTCCTGATAAAATCTCTTTTATGGGATGGGAAAAGGATATTCAGAAAGTGGCAAGTACCATATTAAAATGCAAACGACTCTCATGGAGTTGGGCAGAAAAAAGAGAAATTAAGGATCATCTTAGGCCATGTTTTTATGAAAAATTATTATTAATATTTAAATATCTTTCTTACTCTTTGGCCTTTTGTGTTTCAAAAATGGTATGGGAATAATGATGTCTTGTCATAATCTTCCATATGAAGCTTTTCTAAAGGAAACCACAATCAATTTAGTCAGGAAAATTAGTCAAATCTCTTGTCATGTTATGCTCTTGGGTTTGGAAAGCACTGTTTAAATGATTTCTTGATGAAAGTGATTGTTGTTTTTTGTCCTTCATTCTCAAAGAAGACCATGATATCAGGGTGATGTTATGACTTGTAGTGAATTGGATTTAAGTGAGGAAGGGCTGTGCAAGGTGATCAAACTCACTCTCTCCAGATCCATCTGGGTACAGTGGCAAGATATATATATATATATATATGTATATATGTATATATATATGTATATATGTATGTATATATATGTTATATATGTGTGTGTGTGTATGTATGTATCAAGATCACTGGAGGTGGCCCTGGATGTTTAAAGTAATTGGGGTTAAGTGAGTTGCCCAGGGTCACACAGCTAGGAAGTGTCAGAGGTGAGATTTAAACCGGAGTCCTTCCAACTTCAGAGACAATGCTCTATCCACTTAACTGTGCTAATGAAAGAGATATGCCTTGTTGGAATGACACAGCCACTCCTGGTTGGTCACTGTAAATAGAGTCAGTATTAGTGATGAATGAACAAACAATAAGGGTATATATTTACATACTTTGTCAATAACTGAGCAAAAATGCCTCACTCTTTCTATACTCTCCCAGTCCTTCCTCTCCTTTGGACTTCTAGCAAATGGAGGAGTGCTGGTGGTAAAGAGGATATGAGGTAGAGAAATCTCCATTTCTATAGATATGCACTTATGAGTCTTTTGGGTTTTAAGAATTTGGCGTGTATGTCTTATGTCCCCCCACATTCAGTTATGTGACCTCAAATGTGGTCATGACCTACAGGTTAAAAAGCTGGGCTCTAGAAGATGCTCTGTGAGCCATTTATTGGGTAGTCTTTGCATAGGAATCATACCCAGCTTTATTTTAGAGACTTTCCAGTAATTTTCCTCTATGGTGTGAACAGAGAGAGAGAGAGAGAGAGAGAGAGAGAGAGAGAGAGAGAGAGAGAGAGAGAGAGAGAGAGAAAGGGGAAACAACAATCAATCGTGAAAAACAGCAACTCTTTATCAAAACAATGATCCATGACATTTCCAAAGCATTCATAATGAAAATTGCTATCCATCTACAGATAGAAAATGATGGTACAGAATAAAACATATATTTAATCTTTTTTTCTTGTTTTTATTTTGTTGTAACATGATAAATATGGGGATACATTTTCCATCACTTCATTTGTATAATTGATATCAAATTTCTTGCCTTCTCAATGGCTGGGGGGTAAAGGGAGGGAGAGTATTGGGAACTGAAAATAAAAAAAGAAAAAGAGGAGAGAAAAGAGGAGAGGAGAGAGGAAAGAGACAGAGACAGAGACAGAGAGAGAATGGAACCTGAATCCACCCTCTTAGAAGGGGTGCTATGGCAAGAGTCAGTTCCTTTTGGGCACTCACACTCTACCTTTTGAACTCATGAGTTTAAAAGTAGGTCACTCTCCTATGCTTACCAAAGGTAAGAGAAATCAGAACAAGATAGACAAAGAGTGGGTTATTTAGGAAAACATGTTTTTGCTGTCATATTATTGTTGTCACTCTTGCTGTAAAATGTAATGATGGGGATACGGTGGAGAAGTATTAGGGAGAAGGAGGACTAGAAGAGACTCCAAAGAGATAAGCTGAAGTTTATCTTATCTGAACTTGTCTAGTCCTCTCAGTGGGTGGCTGCTCAGTGACAAATAATCTTCCATTCAATCCTTGTCAATCAGCAGTTGCTAGGTCCTATGTACAAAATGTATGTTCTTCAGCAAAGGGCTAAAGTGCATGTGTAAACACAATGAGACCAGGGGACATAGCCATATTGATGGAAGGTGATAGAATCATAGATTAGGAGATATAAGTGTGGTAAAGTAATGGGATTTGGCAGACTGATTGGGATGGGCCACACCTGGCCTGTACTGAGTGACGTAAGCTGCTGATGTCAGCAGGAGAAACCACTTTCCACAGGCAGTTTTGAAGGACCTCCCCTTTTGGGGGGAGGGAGAGTAAATGCTTGCTGAGGGGAGCTCAGGCTCCTTCAGGAGTCACTTTCTTTCAGGGCCTAAGGGCCCTGGCTGGTCTCCATTGAAGCTAGGGACCCCAGGTGGTGAATTAACATATAAGCCCTGCTTTTTTGAATTAGCTGAACTGAAGCCAGTTTGGGGATTGTATAGACTTAGGTTAGAGTTAGGGAGATTATCCATATTTCTTTTTCCCTATTCTCTTGTCTTTGATTTTATTAATTTCACCTTTACTGTTTATTTTATTCCCATTAATAAAACCTGATTTGTTTGTGGAAAAGAGGCTGTTAGGCTCCTTTCTTATTGGCCTGGGAGAAATATCTAAAAAGACAGTTCAGAGGGGAGGAGCTTTGGACCTAGAGGCCCCTAATTATTTCTGGGACCCCAATATTACAGTGAGCAACTCAATTAACTCTCCCTTTATTAAATTTGGCCTCCACATAAGGGACTTTTGATTTTGAGTCCAACTGAAAAATAAATGGAGGCCCAGGGAAGTAAAGTGAATTCACTTTACAACACTTTGAGTGTATTTTGGTTTTTACTACTACTCCTTTTAATTTACCCTCCTTCTTATCCCCTACCTTTCTCTTAACCATTTTCTCTCCTACTTCCCTGTTGGGTAATATGAATTTCTCTATCCAACTATGTATGCATATGTATTCTTCTCTCCTTGAATCAGTTCAAATAAGAGTGACATTCACGTGTTGCTTTCCCCCCACCTTACTGACTTCTCCATTGAAGAGACTCTTCCTTGCATGCTCCATTTATGCCCCATTCCTTTTCTTCCTTTCTCCCCTCTCCCAGTGTGTTCCTCTTCATTAACCTTCTATTCTCTTTTGAGAACATCCAAACTAATAAAATCATAATCAGGCTATCTGTCTATTTAGATAGCATGTTGGTCAATACGCTGATAAGATTTCAGAACAATAGTTTTCTATCAAATTTATTTACCATGGCTTATTAAACCATTTCTCAATTTAAGGATACCCCTGAGATTTCCATTTTATAGCTTAAAAAGAGCTATGTATATATAATTGCATATCCTTAGAATTTACCTTTCATAGGAAAACTACTTTTTGTTTTGCAGTAATCTGATTATCTTCTTATTTAGAATTTTTCCCCTAGTTATATGTAAAAAAAATCAAAGATTATACATTTTGACCTAGTAGGATTTATAGCAAGGATACAGGGCTAGTTCAATATGAGGGAAAATATTATTATTATTATTATTATTATTATTATTATTATTATTATTATTATTATTATTATTGGCGAGACAATAGGGTTAAGTGACTTGCCCACGGTCAAACAGCTAGTAAGTGTTAATTGTCTGAGGCCCGGATTTGAACTCAGGTCCTCCTGACTCCAGGGCCAATGCTCTATCCACTGTGCCACCTAGCTGTCCCAACTATCATTATTATTAAATGGAAAAGATATCATTATGCAATTCTGATGACCAAGCTTGACTCAACTCTTCTTGAGGAAAAGTTGAGAAAAAATGTACCTCTTTCCCTTCTTTGCAGAAGTTGGGGACTATGAATATCAATCACTGAATATACTTGAGATATTGTCAGATTGTCAGAATGTCAGATTGAGTTAATAGGTTGGTTGCTTTTGTTTTGTTGCCCCATTTATATTGTTATGTTTATTGTATTCTTGGATCTGCTTACTGCTGTATCAATTCATGTTCTGTGGTAAGCTTGTATAAATTATTTGTATTTGAACAGACCTTCAATGTAGATTATAAGGAGGAAGTCTCTGGGCTGTGAAAGATTAAAAACCACATAGGACTTGAGGAATGCTGTTGACCAATATTTCCTGATACAACAAGAGTTAGACCATAAATGTTTAATTTTTTCCTACATAACAGAAAGTTTTTCATTGACGCTATGGTCAATGACACTCCCATGACCTCATCAAAAGCTTCTTTTGAGGGGAAATACCTCCCTCATTTTACTTGGCAGATCATTGATTCCACACAGGATGAACTCGCCAATACTCCTTCATTTTTTCCCATTAAGGAATGTGGAAGATCATGTGGAGGTTGTACACTCAGCCAGACTTGTCAACATGTATTCATATCCTTTGTTAACAACTGTATCCTTAAAAGCTAAATAAACCCATTCTGGTTTGTTTTTTTTTTTTGGGGGGGGTAGGGCAATGAGGGTTAAGTGACTTATCGAGGGTCACACAGCTAGTAAGTGTCAAGTGTCTGAGGCTGAATCTGACCTCGGGTCCTCCTGAATCCAGAGCCTGTGCTTTTCCCAATATATCAACTAGCTGCCCCCCTAAATCCATTATTTTATACCATTTTCATGAAATGGCTCAGTTAATTACACCACCCAGGTTTAGTAAAGTTGAAGATTATAGCTATGACAGCTTCTCTGAATTATCAGTATTTACCCAGTCTTTTACTGTCTCATATTCTTAGTGCACTCTATATCTTTAGTATTCTGAGTATTTAAAAATATCATCTTGTCATTAACTTACAGAAAGAGGCTTTGCCTGACATTTAGAGTTGCAAAAGGAAAAGCAAATTCAAGTAATGCTTACCTGTTTTAAAAATAATAATATTTTATTTTTCCCAATTGCAAGTTAAAATTTTGAAAAATATTTTTAAATTTTGAGTTCTAAAATCTCTGCCTTCCTTCAAAGCTCTCCCTCACCCTGAGATAGCAAGCAAATTTATATAGTTATCTATGTACAGTCATGCAAAATATATTTTTGTATTAGCCATCTTGTGAAAGAAATCACCCAAAAAAAACACAAAAAAGAAAAATATTATCCTTCCCTTCTCCATAGATCTGACCAGTAAACTATTCCATGTTCCTCTAATTTGTCCATAGTTTCACCATTTAGTTCTAAATCATGTCCCCTTTTTGACTTTATCTTGGTATGTGATATTGGTTTATACCTAGTTTCTGCCATATGGTTTTTCAGTTTTCACAGCAGCTTTTGTCAGATCATGAGTTCTTATCCCAAGAGCTTTGATCTTTGGGTTTATCCAACACTAGAATACTATGATCATTTACAACAATTTATTGTGTTCCTAATCTATTCCAGTGATCCACCACTCTATTTCTTAGCCAGTAGCAGATTTCTATTATTATTATTATTGTTATTATTGTTATTATTACTACTACTACTACTACCACTTTATAATACAGTTTTTGATCTGGCACACATAAGGCACCTTCCTTCATATTTCAATTTTCATTAATTCTCTTGATATTTTTGACCTTTTATTTTTCTACATGAATATTTTTTATCATTTGTCTAGCCCTATAAAATATTTTTCATAGGTTTATTGTTATGCCACTAAATAAATAAATTAATTTAGGTAGAATTGTCATTTTTAATATATTGGATTGGCCTTCCCATGAGCAACTGGTGTTTTTTCAATTGTTTAAATTCAACTTTATTTGTGTGAAAAGTGGTTTGTAATTGTGTTCATATAGTTCCTGGGTTTGTCTTATCAACTACATTCCCAAGTATTTTATATTGTCTACCATTATTTTTAATGGAATTTCTCTTTCTATTACTTTCTGAGGCATATTGGTAATATATAGAAATGATGATGTTATATTTTGTTTATTTTATATCCTGCAACTTAGCTAAATTTGCGAATTCAAGTATTTTTTGCTGATTCTCTAAGTATACCATTATATCATCTACAAAGAGTGCTCATTTTTTTCTCCTTGCCTATTCTAATGCCATAAATTATTTTTTCTTCTCTTATTGCTATAGCTAGCATTTAGAGTACAATTTTTAAAAATAATGGTGATAATGTACATCTTTGATTCACCCCTCATTTTATTGGGAAGGATTCTGGCTTATCATTACAAATAATGCTTGCTTATGGTTTTAGATTGATACAACTTCTCATTTTAAGGAAAGCACCATTTATTTCCACAATCACTAGTGTTTGTTGTTTGTTTGCAGGGCAATGAGGGCTAAGTGACTTGCCCAGGGTCACACAGCTAGTAAGTGTCAAGGGTCTGAAGCCAGATTTGAACTCAGGTCCTCCTGAATCCAGGACCAGTGCTTTATCCATTGCTCCACCTAGCTGCCCACTAGTGTTTTTTTAAAAGGAATGAGTGTTGCATTTTTATAAAAAAATTTTCTGCATCTATTGAGAAAATTAAATGATTTATGGTGGTTTTGTTATTGATTTAGTCAATAATGCTGATAGTTTTCTTAATATTGAACCAGCCCTACATTCCTGGTACAAATCCAACCTGGTCATAATGTTTGATCCATGTGATATATTGCTGCAGTCTTCTTGCTAGTGTCTTGTTTGTTTCTTTGCATTAATATTCTTTAGGGAAATTGGTCTATAGTTTTTATTCACTGTCTTTGCTCTCCCTGGCATAGGTATAAGAACAATACTTGTCTGGTAAAAGGAATTTGCCTATTTTTCCAAATAGTTTATATAGTATTAGAATTAATTGTCCTTTAATTGTTTGCTAGAATTCACTTGTGAATCAATGCATCTAACCATTAGGATGTTTTTCTTGGGGAGTTCATTAATGGCTTATTCTATTTATTTTCTTATGAAATCAAGTTATTTAAATATTCTATTTCCTCTTTTGTTAACTTGGGCAATTTATATTTTTTGTAAATATTGATCCATTTTGCTTGAATCATGAGATTTATTGGCAGATAATTGAACAAAATACCTAATAATTGCTTTAGTTTTCTTTAATTTGTGATGAATTTGTCCTTTCAATTTTTTTTTTTTTTGGTGAGGCAACTGGGGTTAAGTGACTTGCCAAGGGTCACACAGCTAGTAAGTGTTAAGTATCTGAGGCCAGATTTGAACTCAGGTACTCCTGACTCGAGGGCTGGTGCTCTATCCACTGCGCCACCTAGCTGTCCCTGTCCTTTTAATTTTTGATGCTGTTAATTTGCTTTTCTTCTTAATTTTATTTTTATTTAAATCAAATTAACTAATGGTCCATTTTAATTGTTTTTTATCATAAAACCAGCTCCTAATTTTATTTATTGGTTCAATGGTTTTCTTACTTTGAATTTCATTACTATCTCCTTTGATTTTTAAGATTTCCAAATTGATGTTTAATTGGTTATCTTTAATTATTGTTTTGCTATTTTCTAACTGCATGCTTAATTAATTTTGTCTGCTCTTTTTCTCTTTTGCTAAAGTAAGTGTTTAGTCACATAATTTTTCTTTTTAAGTACTACTTTAGCTGCAACCCATAAATTTTCATATCTTGTCTCATTGCTGTCATCTTCATTGATAAAATTATTGTTTCTATAACTTGTTCTTTGCCCCACTCCTTCTTTAGGATTAGATTAGTTTCCTATTAAATATAATATGTCTTTGCACTGCCCTTTGTCACATGTAAATTTTACCTTCAAATTGACAAATCATATTTAAAATAAATATTATTTATTTAATCTGAAAAGGATGTATTTAAAATACCTTCTTCTGAATTGGTTGTGAAGTTTTTTATGCTATGTACCACTGCAAAAATGTGATATTTTCCTTTCTATTGCCAATCTGTTTTCTCCAGAGGTCTATCATATCTAACTTTTCTAAAATTCTATTCATCTTCTTATCTTCTTTCGTATTAATTTTTTTTATTAGATTTATCTAGTTCTGAGAGGGAAAAGCTGAGTTCTCCCACTAGTATAGTTTTACTGTCTTTTTTCTCCTATAACTCATTTAACTTCTTTAAAAATCTGGATGCTATACCATTTGGTACATATATGTTTAGTATGGATATTATTTAATTTTATGTTACCTTTTAGCAAAATGTATTTTTCTTCCTTATCACTTTTAATTAGATCTATATTTGCTTTTTCTTTGTCTGAAATTATAATTGCCACCCCTGATTTCTTTCAACTTCAGCAGCATATTAAATTGTGCTCCAGCTTTTACCTTTTGCTTCAGATGTGTTTCTTGTAAACCACATTATAGAATTATGTTTTGTAATCCACTCTTTTATCCAATTCTGTCTTGTGGGTGAACTCATCCCATTGACATTATCAAATATGATTACTGCGTATTTCCCTCCATCATATTTTTCTCCAGGTGTGGAACCTTGCTGCACCAGGGCCTTGCTGTTTGATTTTGCTGTGTATAGGTCCTCACTGCTTGCTTGCTGGAGGGCAGCCTGATGCTGCCTTGTTCCAGCCACCTGGGATGGACTGCACCCTTCCTGTTGACCTTCTAAGTTGTCTTGAGCTAGATATTTGTTTCATCCCATCCTTTTCTTGGTTCTGCCACTCCATAATTCATTTTGAGGCATTATTTTAAAGTGTTTTGGAGGGGAATTTGGGGTAGCTCAGGCTAGTTCCTGCCCTACTGTGTTCTCTGGACTCCCAAAATGATAATTTTGGAGCTATGCTCTTAAGTTTTCTCTGATATACATAATTCAAAATACATCATATTAAAAGAATCCTTCAACACAAACATTTTTGCAATACTTTTAAAACAAAGAGTATCAGTAGATAGAGCACTAGTCTTAGAGGTACAGACCTGAGTTCAAGCCTTACTTATGACACATATGTTACCACGGGGAAGTCAGTCTGTCAATACCCCAGCCTACCTGATATAGCAAGTCACTCTGAGTGGGGGGACAGGAGTGGGTGTGTGCCAAACAAGTTAAACCACCACAACCACTTTGATCATAACCTTTTCTCAGACCTTGATTGATGTAGCCTAAGAGCCTGGACCCAAGAGCTTTGGGACTAGAAATACTACCCAGACCACTGATCCTGCTTCTAGCCTGGGTCTTCCAGACACAACAAGTAAGCAATTACTTTGGAGAAGTATCCCATCTTCCTTGCTACTACTACCACCAATTACTAACAAGTGGGTACTGACAGTTAGATAAGCTCAAGATCTCCAGGTGTGGCTGAAGCCTCCAGGTCTCCAGACCTCCAGTGCTGCTCAGTCACTGAAGCCTTCATTTTAGGAAACAATTCCCATCAATAGGAAGCTTAGCAATTGCTTTGACCCATAATACGGTCACAATTCCTGAAGCCTGAAAAAATAATGTTCTAACCATCAAATGTATTATTATATTAAAATGGCTCAACATCAGAAACTTTTCTGATTTTATCCATGGATATGGCATTAAAAAAGATGCAATACCATATGTTTTGCTACTGCACCCTCGGGGTCCATGGGGCTTTTCCCATGTAAGTCAAATGACTTACAACGTCTACATGTGCTGCCTTTTCAATTAGAACATTAATTCCCTGAGAGCAGGGTCTATGTTACTTGTCTCTTTGTTTCCCTATTGCTTTGTGCAGTGATTTGCATATATTGAGTGCTAGATTAATAATTTTTCCCATTGATGCATTTAAGACTCAAAGTTGCCATGAAGTTGCTTTTCTACATTAGTTGAAAGTATAAATTTATAGGAGTGAAATGAAATAATTTAGAATAAACCCCCCAAATTTTAGGAATGCACTCCATTTATTGAATCAAAACAAAAATTATATAAGAAGAGTGGTTCTTTCTCCTTGAAACCACAGTCATAGTATTTTTGAAGTAGAAGAGAATTAAGAGGTTATCTGCTCTAACTGGCTATCATCTATGTATCTATCTACCTATCTATCTATCTATCTATCTATCCATTCATCCATTCATCCATCTACCCATCAACCCACCATCTATATCGCTCCTGCAATGTAAATTTCCAGTGGCCATCCAATCTTGAAAGACCTCAAATTAAGGGAAACACAACTTCCACAAGTAGTTCATTCCTCATTTATATACTTTTGATTTTTAATTTTTTGACACTAAGTCTAAATTGACCTCATTGCAATTTAACACTCATTGCTTTTAATTCTTCTCCATTTGTCCAAATAGGAAAAAACTGTAATCCTACTTCCATATGTTGGATTTCAAATACTTGAATAGAATTACCTTGCCCCAAGTAGTCCTGTCTGGGATAAACATAATCACTTCTGTCAACTGATTCATTTATGACATGGACTCAAGACCCTTAACCATTGTCAGTGTCCTGAAATATCAATAACTGAGCACAGATCTAGTTGGATAAGGACAGAGGACAGCCAGTCTATCATCTCCTTATAAATAAGGAAGTTCTGCTTCTTGAGGCAGCTCAAGATCACATTAACGTTTTCAAGTTGCCATATCACATTGATGAATAATTTTTTCAGACAAACTTGCTATCACATATGTTCCTCCCATATTCAACTAAGCAAAATGATTTTTATGATCCCAAATGAAATATTTTACATTTCTCTTATTAAATTTTGTCTTATTCCCCCAATAATTAATAATTAAGCCTGACAAGAATTTTGCGCTGTCAGAGTTCCATCCTTCAAAACACAAAACCAAATGATTTTTATGATTCCAAATGAAATATTTTACATTTATCTCTATTCAATTTTGTCTAATTTCCCCCCCAATAATTAATAATTAAGCCTGACAAGAATTTTGCCTTCACATTCATCTTTCTTTACCTTTGATACTTGGATTCCACCCACTACTAGCAACACTAGCAACTTCTTTTTTCACTGTGGTTTCCAAGTAGTATTTACTATGCCATACATCAGTAACTAAAGTATAGATCATCAGGCTTAAAAAATAACAATTGTGGGTAGGGTTGAATATGGACCCAGGTTACTTCTAATTACACATGTTCTCCAGACATTTCTAAAGCTCTTGCATTACCAGAGACTACTGCTTGGTCCCTTGGCCCCTGTGATATAAAGTCACTGTCAAATTTCCAGCAATCTTCTAGCTTGGGGTTGTGTGTGAGGAAGATCTTTTTTCCTTTCAACCTTTTGCTCAATGGAGTTCCTAGTCGTTATATATACACATAGCAGGAAGAACATGGGTTTTCTTAGATGAACCTGAAACTGTCTTTTAAATTCTGAGATAACTTTTCAGATTTGTGTTTCTTTCTCTGAGTACAGGTGATTAAACAGTGATCTTGAGAAATGGACGATTCTCTCTTTATTGGCTATTATATAAATTCAAGAAGTTGGGAATTCCTAGGTGCTGACTTCTGTAGTAGGAGATCTTTCTACAATTACATTCTTCCAGGGGAAAAGATGACCCCTGGTAGGAGGAAGAGCCCATGTGCCTTGTTTAGCATAAGACATCAATCTTAAGTTGCTTTTTGAGCAGTGCTAACCAAGATGAAAGTGAAATCTGTTCAGAAGTCCCCAGAACCTCCCAGGTGTCTTTATCTTCAAGGACAGTTTAGTAGGAATGCTGAGTAGCACATTTATTTTTCTGTTCATGAGTTTATCTAAATCTTTTTTTAGTGTCCCATGTATTTTCTTGACATGAGGGAACAGTATATTAAGTTAAGGTTTATTCTTTCACATTTTAAGTATTTGCCAGTGAATCCTTATGAATTGTTTTTTTTCTTTTTTCATTTTAAACCTTTCTTTTGTCACAAAGGAAAAAAATAGCCATCTTACACTTACTCTCCACTATGTACATTAAGAAACTTTTCCAGAAGGGAATTAATATATTTTGAGGAAACCTTAGACAAGCCATTCCTAAGCTTGATTTTATTTTTTTTTCCCCCTGGAGTTTCTCCTTTGGGGTAGAGATATAATCAGTCAAAAAGATGGAGAAAGTCCTCATACCTTCTCTGTGGGGTCTGGAAATTCCCCTTCCCCATCCCCCATTGGGCTTGATCTGTTTGAGACCAAGGCTGAAGCTCTTTGCTCTAAAGAACTCCTGGATCACAAATGACATAATTAAGCAGCATACTCACCACATCAGTATTTCTCTAGCCCTCTTAACAGTTCCCTTTATAGAAATGTTCTGCAAGCAAGGATATGCAGAACAAAGTTCCCTTGTGTCTGGTACTTAAAGGGCACCAGGGCAAAGACAGCGGGAAAATGTGATATCACTCTAGAACAAAGGCTACCACTGAGGCAAGACAAGTCAGATTTCAGTAATTAAGAATTTGCTTCTGCCATCCACCAGAAGAAGACACAAAACATTTGTTTGTGTCCTGTCACTCCATTTAGCGGAATGGATCATTTTCAAGCAGAAATTGCTTAAAGGAAAGGTCAATAACTTATTGCTGACAAGTCAGGACATTTATTCCCCTGCTAATCCCTTTCTAAAGAGGATAGCAAGAAAAAAGACGGAAAGTCTTTCCTTCTGTAAGTGACCATTCTACCTAGTCAAAGAAAGAATAAACCATTTAGGGAAGTGTTCTCTCAAATGATGGCACAATATATAATATGTAAAAACAAGGAATTGATCACTTGAACACCCACCCACCCCCTTCTTTTAAAGTGTGAAATAGAAATCAAATGGGTGACAGGAAAAATGTTACTTCCCCAACATTTAAATGTTCTGAGATATAACCAGCAATCTTTACCCTTGGGACAAGAAGTATTTTAATGTGGATCTGGGTACTAGACCCAGGATTCAGCCACACAGGGAAGAAAACAAACTCTTGCACACAATGGTTTTTACACACACACACACACACACACACACACACACACACATGTGCGTGTGTGCACTGTTATTATTGTTGTTGTTGTTGGAATAATTAGATGGTACAGTTGATATTGCACAGGGCTTATAATCGGGAAGACTCTTCTTCATGAGTTCAAATATGGCCTCAGACACTTCTTAGATGTGTGACCCTGATCAAGCCACTTGTCCTTGTTTGCCTCAGTTCCTCATCTGTAAAATGGGCTGGAGAAGGAAATGGCAAACCATGCCCATATCTTTACCAAGAAAACCCAAAAAATGGGGACACAAAGAGTGTGACATGACTGAAATGACTCAACAACAACAAAAATGTGTGTGTGTGTGTGTATGTGTGTACATGCTGGGAATATATACTGGTATACATGCACACACATATACAATATATATGGAATATATCCTGAAATGTTATGTATGTGTGTGTATACATGGGAAGAGGATAGGAACTGGGGTGACCAAAAGAGGATTGCTTCTCAACGAAGGCAGAGAACAGAGACATTGGAGAATCTAGGTAAAATGGATGATTCCTAGTCCTCCAAATCTCCTAGCTGCTACGTGGGACAAGGATATAACCAGGGAGAAAGCCAGGCAAGGGAGCAGCTTAGGGTCTGTGGAAGGAATAAATATGAAATTCTTCTTGGAGATATCCTCTCAACAATCCTATAATATATAGTCCCTCTCTGTTGACATTAAACTCACTTATATATGTATTCCTACAAACACTCTAGAATAATCCAAATCTCAAAGCAGTTAGCTCTGTGAGTAAATCTCCTAAATTGAACCTAAAGTAAAAGAATGTTGCCATTAGAGCCTTACTTCCAACAAAAGACTAATGATTAAAAAAATAAAGCGTGAGGGGCAGCTAGGTGTTGCAGTGGATAGAGCACCGGCCCTGGAGTCAAGAGTACCTGAGTTCAAATCCGGCCTCAGATGCTTAACGCTTACTAGCTGTGTGACCCTGGGCAAGTCACTTAACCCCAATTGCCTCACTAAATATACATACATACATACATACATACATACATACATACATACATATGTATATATACACACACACATATATATACATACACATGTATATATATATATATATTCAAATATAATATACTTTGATGTCTGGTCATGACTCCTTCATTCATTCTTTTTCTCATTATTTTCCAAGAGATTTTACAATTTTTGTTGTTCCAAATGGGCTTTATTATTTGGCTTAATTCTAAACATTATCCCTTTGGTATTATAATGTATAAACTGTTAAATCTATAAACTAACTTCAGTAGTGCTATAATTTTTATTACTTTTGCATGGTCCAACAATGAACAGAGAACAGTTCTCCAATTATATATCTCCATTTATTTCTTTAAAAATGCTTTCTTTAAACTGTTTTATATAAGTATTTTATACAAATATAGAATGTTTTGTATTAATCTTGTATCTTGGTAAGTTAACTTTCCCAAATGTTTTATGTATTTTGTGGTTATTTTGATTTGAATCTCTCATCATTTCTTTCAATTTTTCTTTATAGGAATATATGGAAATGCAGATGATTTTTGCTGATTTTTATCTTATCTTCTTGAATTAAAAACTATATATATTAAGCACTTACTATGTACAAGAGAGAGGGCAGCTAAATGGTAAGGTGGATAGAATAAACAGGTCTTAAGTGAGGAAGAGATAAGTTCAAATCTATCATCAACAACTTACTGGTTGTGTGATTCTGGGAAAGTAATTTAACCTCTATTTGCCTCAGTTTGATTATCTGTAAAATGGGCATAATAATAGGACCTACCTTCCAGGGTTGTTGTGAGGATCATAGGAAATAATAATTTTAAAGCAATTAGCACAGTGTCCGGCACATAGGAGGTGCTATATAAATGTTGTTGTTGTTATTTATTACTACAAATACCACCACTATCACCAAGGACAGACCATAATTCTAAGTCATAGGGATATACTAAAACAGAAGCAAAGACAGCTGCTGCCCTTAAGTAGATTCCAGTTCAATGAGAGAGACAACATATGTATGAGAGTCCAGCTGGAGATTAGGTGACAAAGCCCATGGTCTGAAGGACACTGTAGAAGGATAGATAGAAAGACCTGTCAATCCAAAAATTTCAATTACAGGACACATGGAAAGGTCTGGTAGTCTAGAAAACATAGCATCATGTCCAAAAGTTATTAATTAATTCAATCAGTTCTTTCATCGATTCTCTCAGATTTTCGAATTATATCATAATTTATCCAGAAATAGAAATAACTTTTCTTTGCTATTTTTATACCTTTGATTGTGTTCTCTTATCATATTGTTATAGCTTTATTTTTTAGAATATTGTCAAATATTAGCAAGAGAGATGTTACCCTTGATTTTTCCCTGTTTGTACTAGTAAAGTTTCTAGTACTTCTCTCTTGAAAAGAATATATATATATATATATATATTCTGGTGTATACACACACACACACACACACACACACACACACACACATATATACTAGTTCTTTATTTTAAGGTTTTATTTTAATCATGTTCTGGGGCTTAATGGAGGGAACCCTCATCAATTTAATTATCCTCAACCCACTTAATGAGATTGCACAATGTAATATGCATGTTATTAAGGCACTAATGTGTTGAGTGGATTTTGCTTCTCTTAAACTCAGTCTACATTTGGACCGTATAAAGGGTGTGGGATCAAGAATTGTGCATACCCTAAGATATTAATTTGAAAATGTTTCAAGTGCATGAAACAGCAAGTACTTGGTGGAATTATAGCTTGGTTAGTCTTTGAATGATTGAAGTCACATCTGTGGTGACTTTAGAATAGCAAGGGAGCTAATTCTAGAATAATTCAGTGAGAATGAGCTCAATCTATTGAGAGTCACCTCAGGAAGTTGAAAAGAAAGCTACCTGTGAAGGAAGTACTTAAATTTGAAGAAGGACCCTTTTACTCTTTCCTTTTAACTCTTCAAGAGTACAATGAGGATGAAAGGGGAGATTTCTGTTTTCCATTGTGGAAATTTATTTTAATTTGGGGACCCTGCCTTTGGGCTGGGATTAAAAAAAGCCTTAGGGCCCTCCAGTTTTTTTCTGTGTGGGAGGGGCTGGTGCCCCTCCCCCTCTGCTTCAGCTGAACCAAAAAGCCCTGTGGGCCTTATGGGACACCAGTTCAGTGTAAAATATTTTTGATGACTAGGGCTAATTTGGGGGAGCCTAATCTGACTGGAGGACTAATCTGGGGACTTTTGACTAACTGGCTATCTGACTGCTATTAATTTAATTTGGGCCTTTTATAAAGTTCCACCACACTGCTCCACTCCGAAAATTGATGAGCAAAAGATTAAGAATCGAGGTGGCTAAGTGGCGCAGTGGATAAAGCACAGGCCCTGGATTCAGAAGGACCTGAGTTCAAATCCGGCCTCAGACACTTGACACTAGCAGTGTGACCCTGGGCAAGTCACTTAACCCCCATTGCTCCCCCCCAAAAAAAGATTAAGAAGACTCTTAACTAAATAATCAAAGCAGAGTTTATTTATAAGATACTATTTAAACTTAAAAATACAGAGAAATAAAATGTACAACCTGACTGCCTTGTGGCATCTCTTTCCACCTGCTGCCCCTGGAACTTTTTTAATACATCAGTCTGCCCTCTGCCACCTTTGCCACCCCTCTCCTCCATTCTTCTAATCTTGTCAGCCTCCTTTCTGTTCTTCTAATATTGTCAGTCGCCCTTAATCTTGTCTGCCAGCCTCTCTTGCCATCTAACTCGCAGGTTTATATATATCTTGCTTCTCTCCACTCAAATCTTGGGGCTTTTTGCACCCCCATACACACCAAGCTAATCCGCCAGCCAGGGCTGCACCTGGGGGGGGAGGGTGCATGCTCGAGCCTCCCGTGTGTACCACACCCAGGGCTCCAGGGGCCTGTGTCCCAGCTGTGTGCCTGGGACCTTGGCATGGGCTACGCCAGAGCCTGGCCTGGATGAGCCCAGGATCTCTTGGATAGATCCTCTCAGCTGTCTGACCTGGCGAGCCCACAGGGCTTTTTGGCTCAGTTGAAGCAGAGGGGGAGGGGCACTAGCACCTCCCACACAGAAGAGACCCTGAGGGCCTAAGGCTTTTTAATCTCAGCCCAAAGGTAGGGTCCTCAAATCAAAAAAAATTTCCACATCAGACAGCTGGGGGAAAAAGCCCCAGCTCCCTCTGCCCTGGGGGGATTTACCCCAGAGATCCAGGGCTCTTGCAGGCTGGCCTCTGATGCAGCATGCGCCAGGTCCCAGGTGCACAACAAAGGGCATGAGCCTCTCTAGCACTTCTAGGCACAGCCCTAATGTGGCCGGCAGATTAGCTTGGCATGTGCAGGGGTGCAGAGAACCCGAGGTTTGAGGGGAGAGAAGGAACAAATATACAGGGGAGCTAGCGAGACAGTGGAAGGGGGGGATGCCAGAGGACTAGGAGGACGTTGGGAGAGGTAGGAAGATTGAGAGAACAGAAGAGACAGTATAGGAGGGAGAAAGGGAGGAAGGGCTACCATACAGAGATGCTAGAGACACCAGGGGGTTGGCAACAGAGGTGAGGACTGTAACGATTGGAATGACGCCACCTGCTGGAGACTTACTGTAGAAGAGTTCCGCCCATGAAGCGAAGGTCTTTGAGGGCAAGACCAGGAGTCTTTTCTTTGGCGTCAGGAAGTGACTCGGGCTAGTGGGAAGAGGAAGGAAGAGACTGGCGCTCGGGCTTGCTCTTTTTCCTCTGGACTCTGGTGGAGAGCGGAGCTAGAAATGTGCTCTCCCTTTAATAGATAGGAATCTAGGCCTTTCTCTCTCTCTTTACCAAATCCTTATTCTCCTTAATAAATGCTTAAAAGTCTAACTCTTGCTAAAGCTTATAATTTATTGGCGACCACTCATTAGATATTTTAGACAGTTTAGCTAGAATTTTAGCCCTTAACAGGACGCTAAGGGGCTTTTCAGGAGGGTCAATAAAGTGAAAGTTGGAGTGAAGGAGAAAAAGTGTGAAAGTTGGAGAGAACCTGTCCAAACAGCATACCCTAAGGCAAGAGGCCACAAAGGCCCTTATTGTATTAAAAGCAGACAGCTTGTATAATTTGCATTTCTTTACCCTTATCATTTACATTGATTTTTATAAATAAATTCTGCCTTGATTATTTAATTAAGAAGCTTCTTAATCATTTGCTTATCAATTTGGGAGCAGTGTGGCCTATATTAAATGACCCATATTAAATTAATAACAGTCAGATAGCCAGACAGTCAAAAGTCCCCAGATTAGTCCCCAAATAGATTAAGCTCCCCCACCCCAGTCAGATTAGACCCCAGTAAGTTAAAATATTTTTATATATGAATGGAAACCAATGGCCAGACTTACTGTCCAATTATGATTTTTCTAAAGTTATAATTTTTCATATAAATACAGTTATAATTTTTTCTAGGTTAGTTATAGTTAATAGGTTTTTTTTTACACCATCATGATCAAAGTCAATGGAATTTTGTAAAACCAGAGCAACTTGTTTATTAACAGATGTTTTATTTTCTTATCAATTCTTTTTATTGGTGAATTTAAGCCAGTCACATTTAAAGTTATAGTGCCTGTTTGTAGTTTCTTTCATTAATTACTTATTGATACACTGAATATGTGGAGAGAATGGGATAAGCATTACTTAGTCTATGAAGCACTGAGTTGTTCAGTAATTGAACTTATATCTAACTCCATGACCATGTTTGGGGTTTTCTTGGCAATGATACTGGAGTGGTTTGGCATTTTCTTCTCTAGCTCATTTTTTCAGATGAGGAAACTGAGGCAAACAGGTTTAAGTGACTTGTCCAGGGTCACACAGCTAGACAGTGTATGAGACCTGATTTTAATTCAGGTCTTTCTGATTCCAGGCCTGGTATTCTATCCACTATACAACCTAGGTGCCTGAGAGGCACTGTACTAAGCACTTTTGATAAATATTATCTCATTTGATTCTCACAATAAACTTGTGGATTAGGTACTATTATTAGTCCCATTTTACAGTTGAAGAAGCTAAGCTAAAAAGAGGTAAAGTAGATTGTCCACAGAGAAGAAGTGTTTGAAGCCAGATTTGAGCTCAGGTCTTCCTGACTCTAGGACCAGATTTCTATGTTCTGTTCAGTTAACATGGCTGAATATATGCACATGTGTACAAGCAGCTACATATAAATTTCCCTCCCTTTTTATGTCAGTTCTGAGTTTCTGTTCCTTTACTAACATACTGATCTTAACAGCTCATCAGCTCACAGTTCTCCCTCACTATAGTTACCAAGTCCAGTAACAAATTCCTTGGACTTAATGCATCATTATTCTCCCCCCCCCCCGCTTTTTTTTTTTTTTTTGGTTTATCCCTGACCTTTTCCAGCTCAGATTATTTTTCAGTGCCCAGACTTCCCTTCTCCACCTTTTTTATCCATTTTTTTGTTAGAATGATCTTGATGTGTGTGTGTGTGTGTGTGGCGGGGGGCCAATGAGTGTTAAGTGATTTGCCCAGGGTCACACAGCTAGTAAGTGTCTAGTCTCTAAGGCTGGAATTGAACTCAGGTCTCCCTGAATCCAGGGTCAATGATTTATCTACTGAGCCACCTAGTTGCCCCAATAATGATTTTTAATACACCTCTCCAAGAACCATCAGCTTTCACCATCTTTATTATCCTATGCATCACTGGACTCTATTCTTTAAAAAGTTATTTGTTGACTAAGGGAGTGGAATGCCAACTATTCCGTAACTCTAGTCTACTGTGAGGGAAGGGAGGACTAATCATCTTTCTTGTCTTTTTCATCAAGGTTTAGGCCTTTACTATCAATCCATAGATCCCAGCTATATAACCACTTCCTCCCATGTAAGGCAAATTAGGTACCTCATCTTCTAAAATCTGATTTCCTAAACTGTCCTTCCCCAAGACACTTGGAGTAATTATTTCAAAATTCTTCCTTTATAACCACCAATATCTCTAGAAACTTCACACTGTTGCTAAAAATAATTCCTTCATGTTGGCTATATCTAACTCCTAGTTTCCCCTCTGTGATATGGTCCTTGGTGTTCCTTTTTTTTTTTTTTTCTCCCACCAGCATCAAGAAAGGAAAAGAAATTCAAAAATCTGTCAATCTATTCCTCTTGAATCTTCGCTGATCTTTTCCTGCCCCATTCCTGTTGTACACTTTCCTTTCTTAATCTAAGCAGTAGTCTTTTGTATTATTCTATCAAAGATTATAATTGACAGATATAAAGATAGAAGGGGCCTTAGTTGCCATCTGATCAAATTCTCTCATTTTACGGATGAATAAACTAAGACCAAAAGAGATTAAGTGATTTACCCAAGGTTACAAATACAGTGTGTCAGAAAAGGGATACCATCTAAAATATTGGTTTATTAATGAGAGGATGAGAATTTTTTCCCATTGAATATAAATGTATTTCCTCTACTTCATACTTCACACTTAATTTTCTCATGATTTTTCATATTATACCTTTATCTCCTCAGATTCTGTAGCCCATTTTGATCTCTCTTAGCCTCTTACTGTCACTAAGACTTTAAAAAAGATTAAAAAAAAAGACAAATAACAACTAGAAATATTCCCTATCCTGAAAGGGTTTCTGTACTTTCTAGACCCTAGCCACATGATTCCACAAAATTTTTCTGGAGAAGTTGAAGAGATGGAGAATTTCATAAAAATATTTTAGGAGAATTATTCACGCCCTTATTTATTTATTTTTTTTGTGAGGCAATTGGGGTTAAGTGACTTGCCCAGGGTCACACAGCTAGTTAGTGTCAAGGTTATGAGGCTGGATTGAACTCAGGTACTCCTGAATCCAGGGCCAGTGGTCTATCCACTGCACCACCTAGCTGCCCCCCAGGCCCTTACTTTTACTGAATAGGTAATATCTTCTTTAATAGTTTGACTTTTTTTTCAGGATGTGGTATTTTTGAGTTCTAATCATTTCAGGATTCCATATTAGAAATTTTCCCTTTTAATTTTTGTTAGTGATATCTAATCTTATTCTACTCTGATTGTTTTGTATAGATTTAAAAGGATTTTTAATATATTTTTTATTGCCTATAAGATTTGGTCATTGATGATGCAGTTCTGAAATTTACATGCTTTCTGAGTGATTTACAAGTTGTATTTATTTCTGTTTGTATTCTGTGGCATCCTTTTATCTGAACTTTTCCATCTACTTCTGATATTCTTGATTATTTTTTTCCTGCATTTTGAGGGAAAGTTTAGCGTTTACTTTTTTTCATAGAATATTATGGAAGACTTGTCCTTAAATTGTCACTTTGTACATCATGTTTAATTTCAGCATTCTTGTTTTGCAAGGTTTTCACTGACCCCATTAGGAGTTTTCTTGGCAGATTCTGGAGTACTTTGTCATTTCCTTCTCCAGCTCATTTTACAGATGAGAAAACTGAGGGAAACAGGGTTAAAAACTATTTCAGAGTAGCACAGCTAGTAAGTGAGGCTGGATTTGAACTCAGGAATATGAGTCTTCCTGACTTCAAGCCCACTGTGCACTATATTACCTAGCGGCTTCTTCTGTGGCATTCTTGTGAGTTCCACCAATTTTGCTGTAACTCAATTTCTTTTACTCCCTCCTGGGAGGGACTAAAACATAATATGTAGCAAGTGTATCAAGAGTTATTTATAAGCATTTTGAAGCATTTAATACATTGAAAAATATAAGCAGGTATAAAGTACCTTTAAAATGAACTTTTTATTCTTAAAGACTCATGATGGAAACTGCTCTCCACATCAAGAAAAAAGAACTGTGGAGTCTGAATCCAGATTGAAACGTAATATTTCCACCTTTTTTGTTTCTCCTTTCTTGTAGTTTTTCTCTTGTTCTGTTTCTTCTCTCACAACATGACTAATGTGGAAATATGTTTAACATGATTGTATTGTAAAAATTCTATCAAATTGCATACTGTCTTCAGGAAGAGGGAGGGAAGAGAGGAAAGGAGAAAAAATTTGAAAATTAAAATCTTACAAAAATGAATGTTAAAAACTATCTTTATACATAATTGGAAAAAATAAAATAAAATGCTATTAAAATGAACTTAAAAAACAACAACCTATATAAGACATTCTGACTAGTGATAGAAAATAGCAAGTTTGGCAGTTTTCAGACAAAGAAATCAAAGCTATCTATAGTCATATGAAAAAATGCTGTGAATCACTATTGATCAGTGAAATGCAAACTAAAATAACTCTGAGGTACCACCTCATATCGATCAGAGGGCCTAATATTACAAAAAAGGAAATGTTGGATGTTGGAGGAGATGTGGGTAAACTGGGAAGTTAATCCACTATTGGTGGAATTGTGAACTAATCTAACCATTCTGGAGAACAATTTGGAGCTTTGCCCAAAGAGCTAAACAACTACATTCCATTTCATCCAGCAATACCACTGCTAGGTTTATATCCCATAGACATCCCCCCCCCCCAAAGGGAAAAAAAAACTATTTGTACAAAAATATTTATAGCAGCTCTTTTTGTGGTGGTTGAGAACTGGAAATAAAAGGAATGCCTATTAATTGGGAAACGGCGAAACAAGCAGTGGTATATGATTGTGATAGAATATTATTGTGGTATAAAAAATGACAAGCAGGATTTCAGAAAGACTTGGAAAGACTTATATGAACTGATATATAGTAGAATAAGCAGAACCAGGAGAACATTGTACAAAGTAACATCAATATACTGGTTGATGAAGAACTGTGAATGACTTGACAATTCACAACAATGCAATGATCCAAGACAATCCCAAAGGAATATTGATGAAGCATACTATCCACCTCCAAAGAAAGAACTGACATTGATTGAACACAGACTGAAGCATGCTACTTTTCACTTTCTTTCATTTCTTCCTTACATTTAAGTTTTTTTTATACAAAATGACTAATATGGTAATGTTTTCCATACTTGCACATGTATAACCTATATCTGATTTCTTACTGGCACAGGGAAGAAGGAAGAGAGGGAGGAAAGGAGGGCCAGAATTTGGAACTCAAAACTTTAAATTAACATGTTTATTTATAATAAATAAATAAAATAGATAGATATTTTTTAAAAAAGAAAAACACCAAGTTTGTTCTCTATTATAAAGTTTAGTTTGCAAAAATCCCAAACATAAAGTCTTAGATTCTGTAATTGGCTTGCACATAAAGCAACAACAAAAAAAATGCAGACTTCTGAAATGGTACATCATTTCAACATATGTTTTCTAGTTTTTCTTAAAGAGAAACCCAGTTCTTTTGGATGGGGACAGCTACTGAAAAGAGGGCAAGTTTGTCTGCCTTATAGTTTTTTTTAAAAATCATAAACAGTTTTTTTATAGCTTTGGGTTCTAATTTTTATCCCTCTTTCCCTCCCTCCCCCCTCCTCCCTGAGGTAGCAAGCAAGCAGATATGGGTAATACATCTATGATTATGTAAAACATTACCATATTTGTCATTTTGTACAAGAAACATGATTAAGGGAGGAAATAAAAGTGGAAAAATAGCATGCTACAGTCTTTTCCATCAATATCAGTTTTTTCTTTGGAGGTGAATAACATGTTTCATCAATAGTCTTTTGGGATTGTCTTGGTTCACTATATTGTTGTGAATTGTCTCTGACAAAGGCCTCATACAAGTCATTCCCCAATTAATTTCTATTCATAACTTTTGATAATTTCTCAATTGGGGAATGGCTTGTATATTTATAAATCTGACGCAGTACTCTATGTATTTGAGAAATGAGGCCTTTATCAGAGATATTTATTTTAAAAATTCTTTCCCGGTTTTCTACTTCCCTTGTAATCTTGATTACATTAGTTTTGTTTGTGCAAAAGCTTTTTAATTTTATATAATCAAAATGATCTATTTCATATTTTATTTTATTCTCTATATCTTCTTTGGCCCTAAATTCTTCCTCTGCCCCCAAATCTGTCAGATAAGTGATTCCATACTCCCTTAGTTTACTTATGGTATCCTCCTTTCTGTGTAAATCATGTATACTTTTTTACCTTATTTTACTATACAGTATGAGATGTTGGTCTATACTTAATTTCTGCCATACTGTTTTACAGTTTTCTCAGTAGATTTTGTCCAATAATAAGTTTTTGTTCCAAAAACTTGGATCTTTGGGTTTATCATATACTAGATGACTAGAGTCATTTACTGTAGTGTGATTTATATCTATTCTATTCCACTGATCTACCTCTGTATTTCTTAGCCAGTACCAGATTGTTTTAGTAGTTACTGCTTTATAATACAGTTTGAGATCTGGTACTACTAGACCACCTTCTTTCATATTTTTTTCATTGATTCCCTTGATTCCATTGATATCCTTGAACTTTTGTTTTTACAGAAGAAGTTTGGTATTATTTTTCCTAGCTCTATAAAATATTTTTGATAGTTTGATTGGTATAGCATTAAATAAATAAAATAACTTAGATATAATTGTCATTTAATTATATTGGCTCTACCTACCCATGAGCAATTACTATTTTTCCAATTTTTTAGATCTGACTTTATTTCTGAAAAAAGTATTTTGTAGTTCTGGTCACATAGTTGCTGTGTTTCTCTTGGGAGGTAGACTCCCAAGTATTTTATATTGACCACAGTTATTTTGAATGAAATTTCTCTTTCATTTTATTGTTGCTAGACTTTATTAGTAATATATTGAAATGCTAATGACTTATGTTGGTTTATTTTGTATCTTGCAACTTTGCTGAAGTTGTTAATAATTTCTAGTAGCTTTTTAGTTGATTCTCTAGGATTTTCTAACATCATATAATCTACAAAGAGTGATAGTTTTATGCCTTACAGCTTAATACTTCTAACACTTGATCAGTAAGGTATAGTCTAAGGTATGGTCATGAGTATGTGAAGAGGATTCTACTGAAGAGATGCTTCTGAGGAGTCTTCAAAGTTGTGTCTCTAGCCTTCAATCACCCCTTCTACTGATTATTCTTTTCTTCTTGTGCTGTGTTCATTGATTTTAATCATTATCGTGTTTTCCTTCCTCTTCTACTTTTTTTTTTTATATATACATACTCCAGGCTCCATGGTATCCCCCTTTCCTTATTCTCTGGCCTTTGAACTTACCTGATTCACTTGGTCTCAACTCTTCATTTTCAGTAGGGTTTCCCCTGGGTTATGACTGTAGATGCCAGGGACTAAAACTGCAGCAATTATTTTGAAAGAGGGTTCCTCTAGGTTAGTATCCAGACTGTTAAATTAGGCAAAATGAGTAGCAGAGACCCAGAGCAATGGGGGATTCAACTGTCCTGGGAGGAAATCTGACAGACCACAGATGATAGATATAAATATGGAAGGGACCTTAAATGCCAACCAATCAAATGGGGGCTTTTCAATTAACTCCAAAATGAGGGTGCCTGAAATTTCAGCCATCACATGGCTTTGTCCTTGTGCTTTGAAAGAAATGAATGGAGCAGGAGTTGGCAATAGGAAAAAAATGAACTGTTTAGTTGGTCTTCAATGAGTCCTCTGTAAAAAATATCATTTATCTTCTTATAGCAATATTTTTCTTGAATTGGGGGCTTTTCCTTCTATTATTTGATGTCATAAGAGGAAGCTGCCCCTTTTAAAATCCTTTCACTCTGGCATTTTCCCAGGACTCACTTAGATAAAATATTTTTAAAGATCACTATATGGGTAATTCATGATAGAGTTAGACATTAATTAATTTTATCCTTAGTTGCATTAATGGTTTAGATTCAGTATCTGTAAAGCTACAGTGGTGGATCCTATCTCTATTAAAAATAATTCCAATCCTATAATCATTTTGCATCCATAATACTATGTAATGTGGAGAGTGAGTATCCATCTTGGAGTGAAATCATTTTTGGCCTTGCAATATGATACCAAACAGAAGCTAAAATTGAAAAGCAAACTTACCATTTATGTTGTTGCCAACTACATGATAATTCTTATATCTAAAAGGAAGAAAAAAATGGGCTTTGGCATCCTAAGTGTGACATATTTGAAATATTCAAGGGCTAGTGAAACCCTGAATAATTCAACATTTGAATTATATTATACTTTTGAGTTTTGCTTGTCAAAGAGGACATGATAAATATATTTGATTCATTCTAACTGCTGGTGAATGCATCACTGACCCAATTAAGACTTCCCACAGTTGTACTGAACCAATATGGCCAATGTGATTAATCTGGTTTAAATCACTTCTGGTGACTTAATTTCAAGAAGGACTCTCATAAATTCCAGAAGAGACCATGCCAACAAAGTTGAGAAGCCAGGGTTAATATGCATGTATCCATTCTGGCTCAGACATTTAGCCACAAATGAGGACAAGCCAAGTGATGCCATGCCAGTGATGGCCTGTTGGGATGTTATTCTAGTGCTATAATACCTTCCATATATTTGTCTTAGTGAAATTATTTGATTGAGAAAAATAAGTCTGCGTCAATATATAGGAATAAATCACCTCCAAGTGGATTTTAGCACTATGATACTTCTATGTAATTTATCCTATGGCCAAAATTTTCAACAAACAATGCTATGCTCTCTTTGAACTTTGGATTAATTTAGTGTTCTTTCTGAGAATATGCCAAAGCATTTTAAATACATGGGGATGTTCACAGTTTTACTACCTTCTCAATATTTTAAATGTCTTGTTACCAGTGAGCCAATAAAAATAATTTAAAAAAATTTTAAATAATAAACAAAAGATGGAATTTCATGAAGTTTGTAGTACATTAGACCTCAGGCTATATATGATCGCTCAATTATCTGATCTGAGAAACATGTTGTAATCTTCTTATGTACTTAGAGTTATATTAAATTTATTTATGCACTTATCTTATTTTCATAGCCTTAGTTTATTGGAGTGCATATAGTAGGTGCTTAATATTGAATATAAAATTAATAACTTTTATGAATCATCATAAATTAATTATTCACAACAACTAAGTGGTTAAATATTAATGGGAGTTTTAAAAACATTATTATTATAATGATGCTTAATTTTCATCAGTAATTAAAACCCCAACTTTCACATATTCTTATAAATACAATATTTTTGAGCCAATCCAGAAGAATTTTCAGGTACAATTACTTTATAGTGATCCAGTTATTTTTCCAGACTATATCATAAATAGAAAAATTTATATATGTATAACACATGCAACACATATAACATATATCTACAGAGGTAGATGGTATAGAGACTTAGACTAAGAAAGATGATATAGGCATTAGGAAATATGTGTATATGTGCATTTTATATATATGCATGTATACATATGTGTGTGTATATGTGTGTAGATGATCTTAAGTCTTCACTTGTGCAACTTTGGACTCTAATTAAGCTCCATTGATCAAAGTTTTTGGTTCATTAAGCCTCAACTTTAGTGTCCTAGTGAATTATTGGAATAGTTACTTGTGATTCCTCCCAAGGATGCCTAACAATTCTGAAAAAAGAAAAAAAAGGCCAAGACTTCCATACCTCTTGAATTTACAAAATTTCATTCAATTTTGCTTTGGGGAAGGTGGGATTATTATCCATTTTGAGCTGCTAATTAATCCAGTATCAGGAAGAAATAAACAAACACAAAAGTGACTTCCTAAAATAACCTGGGGTTTCAACATAGGTAAAACATGTACATTGTCTAACATGTGCCAATGGCTGTAAGGAGACTAAGGTAGAGAATAGAGCAAACAGATCCTTATCCACCTTTCACAAGAGGCAACTCAAAACAATCATGTCTTATTCCAGAAATGGAAGAGAATATAACACTGAGGATGGTATCACTCCATTTAAAAATACCCTGATCCATTTCTTTTTTCATTAGATTTTTTAAAAGATCAGATTATTATTAAAGGCAAAAATGAAAATATAAAATAATACAAATACCATCTCTGATTAATCTTATTAAATCAGAATTAAAATTATGTGGATAAAATGGAAGAATACAAAATTTCAGTATTTTAGTAAAGGGCCTGGATTAACTGATTTTGTTTACAGTGAAGCATTTTAAGATTAATGAATATAAATTTACCATCACTTCTAATGTTCAAATATTTTGAAGTATAAATAACTTAATTCTACAGGATTCTTATTCTTTTATTTTTGGGGGGCATAATTTTCTACTACTCCACTCTTCATTGTATAACATCTTCTTTGATTGTCACATTTTTGTGATGTAATTTTTCTCATACTTTCTCTCTATTCCTCAGTGAATTTCTTCTCACCCTGGCATTCTTCTTTTGAGATTATAAAAACATAAAAGAATTGCATAACAGAATAACCTCTTTGTATAATTAGACTCCCACCAAGAATCCTAGAGATGATAAGAGTTCTGAAGGGTTACTTGCCAGCAGTTGTATTGATGGTTCAAAAAATCAAAGAAAGAGGAAATGAAACATATGTACAAAAATATTTATAACAACTCTTTTTGAGGTGGCAAAGAAGTAGAAACTGATGAGATACCTATCAATGAGGAAAAGACCTGAACAAGTCATGGTTATATGAAATATTACCATAAGGTAATATGAAACATGTGAAAGAATACCTTTGTGCTGTAAGAAATGAAGAAGAGGTTTCAGAAAAACCTGGAAAGAACTATATGAACTGAAGCAAATTCAAGTGATAAAAATCTGAACAATCTACACAGCAAAGGCAATATAATAAAGATAATAATAAGCTTTGAAAGACTTAGTAACTCTGACCCATCACAATTCCAAAGTATACATGATAAACACACTATTCACCTCCAGACAGACTACTGGTTGACTCATAATTCAGATTGAAACATATTTCTAAAAATGCATTTTTTTCTTTCTTTTAAGGGGGGTGGGGAAAGGAGGGAGTGATATATGTCTAAATCAGAAATTTTTATTGCATAACTATGCATATTTGTAATTTTAATAAGTTACAAATAATTCTTTTGGTTTTAGGTATAAATTATTTATCACTTTAAGAAAAGTTACATTTATTTCTGTGCTTTTCTAGTGTTTTTAACATGAATAGGTATTGTGTTTTCCAAAAGTCTTTTCTGCATATATTGAAGCAGTCATATGAGTTTTGTTGTTTTTGTTATTTATCAATTATTTTTATAGATTTCTGAATATTGAGCTAGGTCTGCATTCCTTATATAAATACATATACTTCTATAATCTCCTTGCTAGTTTTCTATTTAAAATATTTATATCAATATCCATTAAGGAAATTATAATGTGGTTCTCTTTTATATGTTTTACTTCACCTTGGTTTAGGTATCAAAACCATATTTCTGTAGAAACCATTTGATAGGGCTCCTTTACCACTTTTTTTTCAAACACTTAATGTAGTATTGAAATTAATTGTTCTTTAAATGTTTAGAATTTGCTTGTATCCTTAGAATAATAAACAGTATCTACCTAAAGCCATCAGCAAGTATTATATGCAATGGAGATAAATTAGAGGCCTTCCCAATAAGATCAGGGGTGAAACAGGGATGTCCATTATCACCCCTATTATTTAATATTGTTCTAGAAATGTTAGCTTTAGCAATCAGAGAAGAGAAGGGAATTAAAGGAATTAGAATAGGCAAGGAGGAAACAAAACTATCACTCTTTGCAGATGATATGACGGTATACTTAAGGAATCCTCGAGAATCAAGTCAAAAATTACTTGAAACAATTAACAACTTTAGCAAAGTAGCAGGATATAAAATAAATCCACATAAATCATCAGCATTTCTATACATGACCAACAAAGTCCAGCAGCAAGAGATAGAAAGAGAAATTCCATTTAAAGTAACAGTAGATAATATAAAATACTTGGGAGTCTACTTGCCAAGACAAACCCAGGAACTCTATGAACACAACTACCAAACACTCTTCACACAAATCAAATCAGATCTAAATAATTGGAAAGATATCAATTGCTCATGGATAGGCAGAGCTAATATAGTAAAAATGACAATACTGCCTAAATTAATATACTTATTCAGTGCCATACCAATCAGACTACCTAAAAATTATTTTATACAGCTAGAAAAAATAATAACAAAATTCATCTGGAAAAACAAAAAATCAAGAATATCCAGGGAAATAATGAAAAAAAAATTCACAGGAAGGTGGGTTAGCGGTACCAAACCTGGAGCTTTACTATAAAGCGGCAGTCATCAAAACTATCTGGTACTGGCTAAAAAATAGAGTGATAGATCAATGGAATAGGCTAGGCTCAGGAAATGCAGTAGTAAATGACACTAGTAATGTAGTGTTTGATAAACCCAAAGACTCCAGCTTCTGGAATAGGAACTCAGTATTTGACAAAAACTGCTGGGAAAACTGGAAGATAGTATGGCAGAAATTAGGCATAGACCAACATCTTACACCTTATACTAAAATAAGGTCAAAATGGATACATGATTTAGACATAAGAGGTGATACCATAGGTAAATTAGGAGAGAAAGGAATAGTGTACCTATCAGATCTTTGGAAAGGAAAACAGTTTTTGACCAAACAAGAGATAGAGTATATTATAAAATGCAAAATGGATGATTTTGATTATATTAAATTAAAAAATTTTTGTACAAACAGAAGCAATGCATCCAAAATTGGAAGGCAGGCAGAAAGCTGGGAAACAATTTTTGAGGCCAGTGCTTCTGATAAAGGCCTCATCTCTAAAATATATAGGGAATTAAATCAAATTTATAAGAATCCAAGTCATTCCCCAATTGAGAAATGGTCAAAGGATATGAACAGGCAGTTTTCTGATGAAGAAACCAAAGCTATCTATTCCCATATGAAAAAATGCTCTAAATCTCTAATGATTAGAGAGATGCAAATTAAAACAACTCTGAGGTACCACCTGACACCTATCAGATTGGCTAAAATGACAAAAAAGGAAGATAATAAATGTTGGAGAGGCTGTGGGAAAATTGGAACACTAATGCATTGTTGGTGGAGCTGTGAGCTGATCCAACCATTCTGGAGAGCAATTTGGAATTATGCCCAAAGTGCGATAAAGCTGTGCATACCCTTTGACCCAGCAATCACACTTTTAGGTCTTTTGCCCAAAGAAATCATGGAAGGGGGAAAGGGACCCACATGTACAAAAATATTTATAGCTGCTCTTTACGTGGTAGCAAGGAATTGGAAGTTGAGGGGGTGCCCATCAATTGGGGAATGGCTGGACAAGTTGTGGTATATGAATACAATGGAATACTATTGTGCTGTAAGAAATGATGAGCAGGAAGAGTTCAGAGAAACCTGGAGGGTCTTACGTGAGCTGATGATGAGTGAGATGAGCAGAACCAGAAGAACATTGTACACAGTATCATCAACATTGAGTGTTGACCTACTGTGATGGACTATATTCTTCTCACCAATGCAATGGTACAGAAGAGTTCCAGGGAACTCATGATAGAAGAGGATCTCCAAATCCAAGAAAAAAAAAGAAAGAAAGAACTGTGGAGTATAGATGCTGATTGAACCATATTATTTCTTTTGTTTTGGGTGCTGTTGGTTTTTTTTTTTTCTTTCTATTTTGAGGTTTTGCATCACTGCTCTGATTCTTTCTCTTGTAACAGGATAAATGCAGAAATAGGATTAATGTTATTATGTGTATATATATGTGTGTGTGTATATATATATATATCTATATGTATATGTATATATGTATATGTATATGTATCTATCTATCTATCTATCTATCTATCTATATATAACCTATATCAGATTACCTGCTGTCTAGGGGAGGGGGAAGGGAGGGGTGGGAGGGAGAAAAATCTGAAATTGTAAAGCATGTATAAACAAAAGTTGAGAACTATCTTTACATGTAATGGAAAAAATAAAATACCTCATACATAAAAAATATATATATATATATATGAAGTAGAAGGTACTACAGAATTGTGAAGAAGGAGGATATCAATGAAATTTACGGTTGAAAAAAGATGGACTAGTCATGTAAGGAGAAAAAAGGATAATCAATAGACAAAAAAAAAAAAAGAATTTGCTTGTAAATCCATCTGGTCCTGTTTTCCCCTTAGGGAATTAATTTATGGCTTATTTAATTTCCTCTCTGTGATAATATGATTTAAATATTTTATTTCCTGTTCTATTATTCTGCACAACTTATATTTTTGTAACTATTCATCTACTTTATTTAGGCTATAACTTTTATCAAAAAATTGTTGTGCAAAATAGATCCTAATAATTGTTTTTATTTTATTTTCACTGCTTGTGAATTCACCTTTTTCATTATTAATATTGGTAATTTGATTTTCTTCTTTATTAAAAAATCTTTTAGCAAATAGTGTATGTATTTTTAAAAAATCTTCTAGTTTTATTTATTAGGTCCATGGGGTTTTTCTTAACTTTCAAATGTGTTAATCTCTCCTTTGCTATTTGACATTTAAGGGGGGGATATTTTTTTAGTTGTATGTCCAATTTGTTGATCTGGTCTTTTCCTCTTTTACTGATGAATTTAGAAATTTGGTATATATACTATGTATAGATGTTTATTATTTCCTCTTTGAACCCATTAAAATGAGAGTGAGGTTCTATTGTTGCATACTTCTAGTGCTCTACTCTTCATTGTATAATACCTTCGTTGATTGTCCCATTTCTGTGAGGTATTTTTTCTCATTCTTTCTCTACATTCTTCAGTGAGTTTCTCCTGGTCATCCTAGCATTCTTATTTTGAGAATCTCCCAATATAAACAAATCACAAAATAGAATAACGTCTTGGTATAATTTGACTCCCACTAAGAGTCCTAGGAATGGTGTGTTCTAAAGGGTTACCTTCTCCACAAATAAGTATACAAACATTCCCTTATGGTATGTTCCTCATATATATCTTTGAATGCTTCTCTTGAGTCTTGTGATTGAATATCAAATTTCCTAGACACCTTGGGTGTTTTCTTCAGTAATTCTTAAAAAAATCTTTTTTACTAAATATTGATAGGATTTTAGTCAGTTTTGTTGGACAGTTTATTCTTCGATGTTCCTTTGCTTTCTGCAACATCATATTCCAAGCTCTCCATTCCTTTATTATGATGGTAAATATTGTGTAGTTCATGCTTTGTTTCCATGGTATTTGAATGCTTTCTTACTTGCCACTTGCAATATATTCTTCTTAATTTAGGACTTCTAGATTTTAGCTATAATATTCCTTTGAATCTTCATATTGGGATTTCTTTCAAGAGATGATTTGTTGGAGACTTTCAATTTCTACTTTGCTCTCTGGTTTTGATATATCTGGGTAAATTTCCTTTATAATTTATTAAAATATGATGACTAGCCTTTTTATTTTTTGTGTCTTTCAGGTAGTCCAATGCTTCTTTTTTTTTGACATCATTTTTTTTAAACTTTGTGTTCCAACTTCACTTCTTCCCTCCCTTCCCACCCCCCACTCCCAAGAACTGAAGTAATTCAACATAAATTATACATGAGTAGTCATGGCAAACAATTCTACTTTATCTAGGTTGTGAGAGAAAACAGATAAAAACAAAACTTCGGATTAAGGAATTGTCAAAAAACAAAACAAAACGTGTTTCAGTCTGTTTTCAGATACCATCAGTTCTTTCTTTGAAGATAGACTGCAATTTTCCTAAGTTCTTCAGAGTTATATTGGATCATTACCTTACTGAAAATAACCACGTGCTTCCCAGCAGATCTATGCTGCCTCTGCTGCCTCCACTGCTGCTATGCTCTGTTCCTGGTCAGCTCCACCCTATATCCATATATCTCTCTGCCTTCCTAAGTGTCCCTGACCTAGAAAAATGAGTCACTGTGACTTTTTCCTACAGCAGAATTTGGCCTGGAGCATTCTCCAGGTTGATATGGAGAAGGTATATTGGGTACAATAATACTGATTCTCATTCTGCCGTCTCTACCTCCTTCTTTAAAAGGAGGAAGGGAAAAACCCTATAAATACAATTCTGATCAAACAAAATTATTAAGTCTAGGCTATTTGCATCTATCAAGTACAATCAGGTCCATTAGCTTCTCAGTTATGAATTTCTGGCCTTTACCTGCCCTGTGAGTTCAGAGGCTAGAACCATCAGTTCTTAGCATATTTCCTGTAGACAGGCTGGTGAATGATTGAATATTTAGCCAATGACAAAACATCACATTGTGCCTCTTCTACTACAGAATTGGATCTGTCAGCTCCTAAATTGTGTGCATTTTCAAGCAGTTAGCATAGTTTACAGTTTAAAAGCCATCACATCCCCACCATTTCTAGAGCAAATTGCTTCATAAATGTTAAGTAAAAGGATAATGTTATATGTCCCATCCTAATTAGATAGGATCTCTTGATAGATGGAGATAATGTGTTTCATGTATATTTTATTAGAGACCCAAGAGGAAACTTGAAAGAAAAAAAAATAACTGCTACTACTTTTGATAACCTATACTTGTAAAACATCTATGAGAACCAAACCAAAGAGCAATCTTAAATTCCCATTCATTGTTTGAAGAAAAAGTTAAAGTGAACCAAATAAAGAAATAGTCATTAATAACTTCACACTGAGAATACAATAATAGAATTGGATCACTCCGGAATCAACGAACTCATATGGGTTTGAGACACTAGACTATTTTATTTTTCCTGCTTGACAGCTACGGATGACAAACTTCTTGAGATGAAGAATTGACTTTTTTTTTAAATTGCCAGCACTTGGTACAGTGCCCAACACATAGTAGGAGCTTAATGTTTATTGGCTGACTGGTTGTATCCAATGAAAGCAACTGCTTATTTCAACACATAGAACCTAAAGATTTCATAACCTTAGATCTTATCTTCACCATAATTAAAGCCTTTTGAATTTGTATAGTTTGTCATGTCTAAAAAACAAAACAACATATTTAAACATAGTTAAAAAAAATTTAACCTCTAGACATACAAACCTCACTTAGAAGTGAATTTTAAAATATTTCAAATCTCCCTGAAACTATTTTAATTTAATTTTTGTTGTTTTTGTTGTTGTTGTTGGGTTTTTTTGGTGAGGCAATTGGGGTTAAGTGACTTGCCTAGGGTCACACAGCTAGTAATTGTTAAGTGTCTGAGGCTGGATTTGAACTCAGATATCTCCTGAATCCAATCAACTCTGCCACCTAGCTGCCCCTAATTTAATTCATAAAGAGATTTTTTTTTAAAGCACATGCCTCAGTTTTAGCTTTGAGTTTTCTACTTTATATGTAACACTGGCCAAGCCATTTGAACACTTTGGACTTTTGTTAATAAGGTGAATCTGCCATGATTAGGTGAATATACACAAGATCCTCATAATCATTGTTGCCATTTCTAAGTGGTCATAGTCATTTTTTTCATTATCTGATATAAAATTTTGCACTTTTCATTGTTAACTGGATCTATAGTAGTCTATAGTTGATAGAATTAATCTTTCTTCAATTTTGAAAATATTGACTTTTGCCTATCTCTTAACATATCCCATTCTCCATAGCTTCTCCTTTTTTTTTTTTTTTTTTTTTTTGTGGGACAATGAAAGTTAAGTGACTTGCCCAGGGTTACACAGCTAGTGTAACGATTGGAATGACGCCACCTGCTGGAGACTTACTGTAGAAGAGTTCCACCCATGAAGTGAAGGTCTTTGAGGGCAAGACCAGGAGTCTTTTCTTTGGCATCAGGAAGTGAAGTTGGCTAGTGGGAGAAAGAAGGAAGAGAGTAGCGCTCGGTCTGGCTCTCTTTCCTTTGGACTCTGGTGGAGAGCGGAGCTAGAAATGTGCTCTCCCTTTAATAGATAGGAATCTAGGCCTTTCTCTCTCTTTACCAAATTCTTATTCTCCTTAATAAATGCTTAAAAGTCTAACTCTTGCTAAAGCTTATAATTTATTGGCGACCACTCATTAGATATTTTAGACAGACTAGCTAGAATTTTAACCCTTAACACTAGTAAATGTCAAATGTTTAAGTTGGATTTGAACTCAGGTCATCCTGAATCCAGGGCCGGTGCTTTATCCACTGTACCACCTAGGTGCCCCCTCTCCATAGATTTTGGTTTTTTGTTTGTTTTTTTTGTGAGGCAATTGGGGTTAAGTGTAAGGGGCTAAAATTCTAGCTAGTCTGTATAAAATATCTAATGAGTGGTCGCCAATAAATTATAAGCTTTAGCAAGAGTTAGACTTTTAAGAATTTATTAAGGAGAATAAGAATTTGGTGAAGAGAGAGAGAAGGGCCTAGATTCATGTATCTATTAAAGGGAGAGCACATATCTAGCTCCCTTCTCCACCCAAGTTCTGAGGAAAGAGCCAGAGCTTCAGCCTTGCCCCTCTTTCTCCCACAAGCAAATGTCACTTCCTGACGCCAAAGAAAAGCCCCATGGCCTTGCCCTTAGAGGCCTTCTCCTCATGGAGGAGCTTTCCTACAGTAAGTGTCCAGCAGGTGGCATCATTCCAGTCATTACAGTATTCCAATCATTACATAAGTAAATGACTTGCCCAGGCTCACACAGCTAGTGTTAAGTGTCTGAGGCAGCATTTGAACTCAGGTCCTCTTGACTCCAGGGCCAGTACTCTATCCACTGTGCCACCTAGCTGCCCCCTCTCTCCATAGCTTCTTTTTTTTTTTTTTTTTTTTTTTTTTTTTTAGTGAGGCAATTGGGGTTAAGTGACTTGCCCAGGGTCACACAGCTAGTAAGTATTAAGTGTCTGAGGCCGGATTTGAACTCAGGTACTCCTGACTCCAGGGCCGGTGCTCTATCCACTGCGCCATCTAGCTGCCCCTCCATAGCTTCTTAAAGATTACCAGCTTCAGCTGAAGAATGTGGTGATTCTTTCGTTAAATGGATACAAAATTCTCTTGAACCAGAAGACTTGAACACATGAATACATTTAAAAGAGCTTACTCACTGACCTAAACTTTTCCTGTGCTTTTAAATTTAATTCCCTCTTTACCATTTCTGTCCTTCCCATTCCAATTCAAAGGTCTTAACAATTATAATAGAGAAAATGGTAGGAAATACTAATGTTATTATTCAACAGAATATTATTAAACTACATATTCTCTGTCTCTCTGTCTCTGTCTCTCTCTCTTTCATCTTTCTTTTTTACCATTAACTTCAGTCAGTGGGCCTTTCTGTTCCTTGTCCTCCTTGCTTTGAACATAGCATTGAAAGCTCTTTGGGTTGTCTTCATCATTTTTTCCAAACACCAGCTCATTCTGGACTTTATCCTTCCTGATGCTATTCATGTATCCCTGCCTTTTCACCAACAGCAGAATCAAAAAGACAAAGTTTAAGGACACAGAATGCAACCTTTTGTTTGCTAGTTCAAAAACACATAGTCATCTTATCCCAATTGAAATTTCCTCAGATCTTTTCTGTTTGTAGTTCCAGTGTGTATAATTCCTCATTTACACAGAATGGTCTTTTGCCAACCACTACATATAGAAGTAGATAAGAACTTGTAGCATTTGGATTTATAAATATCACCGCTATGCCAGAACATAACTTTTAACCACATTTAAACAGAATTTAAGCTCTTAAATGAAGACATAAAGCAATTTTGCCAGAATTTTAAAAGATGTCTCTTTTGCTCTGCCTTTTCCAGATGCATGGACATCGTGCCATAACTTCAAATTGCTGTACCACGAAAAACTCTTTTTAGAGTGCTAATCTTAACTAAATGAGTCACATTTATTTATTCAGTACGCAACAGAGCTTTTTGATAGAGCCTAGTGTTAACACACATTTCCCCCACCCCCATTTTTTAGGGTGGTGAGATCTTGAGAACTTTCATGATACAACTAACAGAATATATGCAATAATAGAAGAATGAAAACATGACAATTTCTTACTTTATTTTTGGGGAGGGAACAAACATTTACTAAGTACCCACTATGTGCTAGGTACTATTATTATTTCATTTTATCTTTATAACATCCACCCCCCATTGTTTTAGGTAGGGGTATGACTGTGCTGATATGATTATATATTCTCTCTATTCCTTTAAAAGATCCATGTGCACATTCCCCAATATCATAAGAAAAATGAGATTTAGCTATTTAAACATTAAGTCATTATATATTTATTTTATTCTGCTCTATGTATATAGTATATAATGTCTAATTATGGCAGTATTATTGGTTTTGGAGAAAATAATTATTAATAATGGATTTCTAGGAAAAACCTGGACATTAGTTTTAGCTGCTCTTTCCCCCTCATCCCAGAAACCTGGGATGAGTTCATGTGAACAAAAGGAATGCAGATTGATTCTTTTGTTTAGCTAGGGGAAGAAGCACCTAAACTTTGGAATTTGTCCTAAGACTGCCTCTTAATTTATGTCAACCAATGGAGCTAAATGATTATATAACCAATTAGCTTAGATCAATGTATGGTGACCCCCGCCCCTCTATCAAAGGGGGATAAAACCCCAAGACATACCTGGTTTGGAATCTACTTTTACTCCCCATGAGCCCTCTCCCTTCCTCCCTCCCTCCCTCCCTCCCCCCCCCCCCTCTCTCTCTCTCTCTCTCTCTCTCTCTCGCTCTCTCTCTCTCTCTTTTTTTCAATAAGCCTGTTGCTAGTGAGGAAGTCAGGGAGACACATGGTCTATACTTTAATAATATGTAATATTAATTAATAATACATGCTTACTGCCAAAACTGGTACAATAGCCATTAATTTATAAGTAGCAATAATTTTAGAAAGCAGAATTTAGCAACAAATAATTTAGCTAACACTAATCTTAGATGGTAACCTCCCCTAAACAGGGTAGGAATCATGTCTGACAATGGTGGCATAGTGGAGAGAGCCCTCGACCTAGGTACCATAGAGTCAGTTTTGAATTTGTGTTATACCACTTAATTAAGCAATCAGTCAGCAAGCATATATCATGTTCCAGGGACTGTCTGAATTTCAAAGGATATAAAACTGCCCTTGAGGAACAAACATTCTTAAGGGGGAGAAAATAGACATGTATACACATATACAAATAGGTATATATGAAAAAACAGAAAAGATATAAGATATAATAAATATTATTGACATATCAATCCAATGTGACATATATACAATAATTACTATATTAAAATTAATGTGATATATAGATACCCTGCTATTAATATGATATGTTGCTATAATTAAGGTAATAATGTTAAATTATATTATATTGCATTGTATCATATCATACACCTATATACTGTATATGTATATATATATATGCATGTATATACACACACATATCTACGCATGTGCATATATGTCTTCCACTCTAATTAGATATGTATACATACATTCATGAATATATACATATATACAAATATAAATACTCAATGCTATATATAGATATATACACACATATATATGTAGTGCTCTCTCTATAGGTTATGTGTTATATATACAAATATGTGTATATGACACACATATATAGTATATATGCATATACTTACATGTATGTACACATATATGAAGATCAATATATCCTCAATGTTATATGTGTGTATACATAGTATACGTGTATGTGTGTATATACATACATACATACATACATACATACATACATACATAGAGAGAGAGAGAGAGAGAGAGAGAGAGAACATTAGAGTGGAAGGTCCGAGTAGCTGGAGGATTTGGAAGACCTTCTATAGAAGCTGTTATGTAAGCATGTAAACTGAGTCCTAAAGGAAGCCAGTGATACTAAAGATACAGTGGAAGAGGATTCCAGGTATGGGGAACAGACAAGTGTGGAGGCATGGGCCCTTATGAGCTTGAAGCAGTGAATAGCCAGTGTGACTGGATAGTAAAGAGAATAGTGGGAAGTTATGCTTAAGAGAACTTTAAGGATCCCAGGTCACATGACCCACGATAAGTCTCAAACTCCCTAAGCCTGAATTTCCTCATAATAACAACATGTATTGCCTGCTGTCCTGTGGTTATCATGACAATCAGTTTAATTTAGTTCAACAAGCATTGATTAAGAAACCACTATGTGCCAGGCATAGAGGATAGAGGAGCTAAAGAGACACAAATGAAAACAGCCCCTAATCTTAAGAGGCCTAACTTTGTTCTGGGACACTAATTGGATAATATCTGTAAGGTGCTATATAGTGTTCCTTAATTCTCCTATACAGCTTTTAGCACTGTGCCACCCATAACAGAGCACAATACCTTTTATTCTTGCTCGCACCAATGATGATGCAAGAGAAAAAAATCGTTTAAAGTATTTTTGCGTTGAATGAACTACATCATCAAGAAGGACACTTTAAAAAGAGAGAAACAAAATATATTTTGGTCTGTAATGGTTAAGTGATGCCTAAAGGCAGAAGAATCTTGAGGCCTGTTGCAAGTTTAGGTTATTGTGTTTTAATTTGCATCGTATGAAAAGAAAATGCAATCTAGTACCAAGAATAGGAGAAACATATTTTATTATGAAACTTTGCAAACATATAGAGTTAGGGATGAATATCTTCTCTACTTACAGATGGTTGTATCTTGAGCTATAATAAAGCTCTCAAAATCATTTGCAAATGTGTCCAGCAACAACTCTCCTTTAATGCTGAAGATTCAACAGTAGCAGATGGCAGAGAGAGCAGTGAAGGATGCTGCTGACCCACGAGGGTGATGTCTGTCACTAAAGCGGTCTGGTTCCAAGAGCCAGAGTCTGTTGAGGTCATGCTGGTTACTGCTACATTAGGGTTGACTTGATTGATCATATTTGTGGTTTTCACTTGAATCATTGAGCTATAGAAAAAGCATAGCTATTCTGTCCAATGTTAGGAAAAGAATACTAAGAAATGGAGTATCTCAATTTGTCTAATTAATTGTAAGAACAAGAAGGCAAATAAAAGAAACTGAAAAAATGGAGGACAGATAGAGAAGGCCTGTCTTGGGATGTTGTAGTATATATTTGCCTTCATTACAGCAAAGCTATGTAGTGATGACAATAAATAAACAAAATAGATAGAAAAATGAATCAGTGAATGAATTAACAAATGAATAAATAAATTTCAAAATACCGTAAGAAGTCTTTTAGTCTGCTCTGTTTATCTTTTACCCTGATTACCTATGACAATATTTTCAGTCTTCCAGAAAAATAAAGAATCTGGAGCCTACATTTGGGAGTAGAGCATGGCTCCTATTCCATATTTCAATTAGGATAAAAAATTACAAATAGAATAGTAAGAAAGGGACAATAAGTTTAATGGGATTGAACATGCACATATACATACTAGGTATGCTACAGACACATCTACTTCTAACACACATAATTTTCTGACCCTGGCCAATCTTAAAATTTGTTACTGACTCCAATAATTTTATGAAATTAAGTTACAGGTAAATGTTTGATGTGGCCTGCTTCTGGGAATTTTCATATTAGGAAATTCATAATAAAATCATAGGCAATCACTGGGAGAAAACAGTCCATATATAGAACTAGTCAAATGTCAATATAGGGATAGGGACTAGATTTGTGTTTCCATTAATATAAAGAACTTTTGGAAAAGACATTTTAAATGATATTTTCTTTCCCCCCCCGTTAGATGTTAAAACAATTTTAAACATTTTTAAAGTTTTTATTTTCAAATGCTCTTCTTCCCTCTCTTTTCCCCCTCCATGAGACAGTAAGCTATCTGACTAGGTTATGCATGTGCAATCATGTAAAAGTGGAATTTAAAAAAATGTAAGTTGGCACATGCTCTGAAACTTTTAGCCTTAGAGTTGCCTAGAACACCAAGAGAGAAACGAGCATTTATTAAGCACCTACTTTGTGTCAGGTAGTAATCACTTTACAAATATTATTTCATTTGATCTTCTTAACCACCCTGAGAGGTAGGTGCCATAATTATCACCTCCATTTTAGAATTGAGGAAACTAAGGCACACTGAGGTTGAGTGACTTGCCCAGCAAAACAAAGTCATTGTCTGAGGCCCTATTTGAATTCAGGTCTTCCTGACTCCAAGCCTAGCACTCTATTCATAGGGCCAACTGACTTTCTCTAGATATGCCTAGTTTTCCTCAATTGGTAGGCATCAGATGCAGGATTTTTTTTTCAAATGAAGTAACATATTAGGCAAATTATACTAGGCAGGAATACTGTTACAAAAGCCATACAGATATCCCCAGTACCATGATTGCTAAGCTCTGGTATACAGAGTGATGTTTATGTCCCCATACAGGGTTTGAACCTAGCCTTTTCACCTCTAACCTGATATCTAGCAATATTGGTTTCCAAGCTTCAGGTTTCTCACTCCAATCCAACCTCTACACAGTAATTTCCCTAAAGTGTGGATCACTTCCCTATTCAATAAACTCCAGTGTCTCCCCATTACTTCAGGATGAAATGCAAACTTTTGTGTTTGATACTGAAAATCACCCACAATCTGATCTTGATGTATCCTTCCAGGCTTATTACATATTCCTCCTCTTTATACTAGGATTCATATAAATGTACATTCTTAATGCTCCTCATATATGGCATTTTTGATTTCTCATTCTTTATTTCTCATATTTCTTTGTTCTTTATAAATTTATTTTTTATTTCTCATCTTTCTGCCTTTGCATGGGCTGTCCCTTTTACTTGGAATGCACTTTAATCTCACTTCCATCTCTGAGAATCCTCACCTTTTTCCCAAAGCTTAGGGTAATCAACAATTTTCTTTTGTTATTTTTTTTCCGGTTGTTTCAGTTGTGTCCAACTCTTCATGAGGCCATTTGGGGTTTTTTGGCAGAGATACTGGAGAGGTTTTCCATTTCTTTTCCCAGCTCATTTTATAGATGAGGAACTCAGGTAAACATGGTTAAGTGAATTGCTCGGGGTCACACAGCTAGTATGTGTCTAAGGCCAGATTTGAACTTAGGAAGATGTCTTCCTGACTTCAGGCCCAGCACTGTATCTAGTGTGCTACCTAACTACCCAACCTAAAGTCATTCTTGATCTCCACTTCTGCCAGTTTCTTCCTTTATCATTGTATCTTACCTCTATTTTATATATGCACATATATAATATAAGTAAATAATGTATTAATATATTTACATGCCATATATTCCATGCTCATAACTATACATATGCACACACATGTGTATGTGGATATATATTTATATATGCTTATACATACATATATTTGTAATTTCCTCCAAGACAGAGACTTTCACTTCTGTGATTCTCAGTACTTGGCTCAGAGAAAGTTAATACTCAGTATTTGATGATTATTTGACTGAACTAGAGTAGTGAGATTGTATGGTGAAAAATAGCCCATTTTCTTTATGATGGCTTTGGGGGCTGGGACATAAGTAGGTCAGGTGTTGGGGGCACAAAGCTATTCCTAAAAGTCTCAGTTCCAGGGGAAATGATGGTCAAGGTGGTGGTGATGATGTTGGCTTGACTTGTGGCATGCTGCCTCCTATCTCTCCCACCCCCCATCAGAGTTCTCTGCTACTTCACTAAGCTGTTTTGCCTACCCAGTGAACAGAATTTGATGGGAAAAGCTGGGCCTTTCTCCTCAGGAATTATTTCCTCATATGTTGGTTATAAGGACTGGGCTAGCCTCCAATTCTTCATTCAGTTCATTAAGAAACAGTTCTTATTACAAACAAAGTCAAATTCCTAAAAGTTTTCCAGATAATTAACAAGTATGTGAAAATACACATCTTTTTTTAAGAGAGAAAATTCATATTGAAACCATTTAGAAAGCTGCACTTAAAAAATAAATTCAGGGGCAGGTAGGTTGTGCAGTGGATAAAGTACCAGCCCTGGATTCAGGAGGACCTCAGTCACTTGACACTTAATAGATATGTGACCCTGGGCAAGTCACGTAGCCCTCATTGCCCTGCAAAAAAAACCAAAAAAAACCCCAAAAAACAAAAAAATAAATTTAAATCAACAGACCTATTGAAAAATGTCCTTTGTCCAGTGTTTGTCATTCAAAGCTCTGGTTTTATTTTTTTTCCCCCAAGTAGATGTGTTCTTTTATTTGGAACATTTCATAATAGAACTCTGAACATTAGCTCATCAGGCTAAGGCTAATCATAACACATTTTCATTTTCAATATGTGTCTCATATATATGTCCAGGGTATGATTTTTTTCTAAGTGAAACACAGCCTGTTGAGTTTACTGTCACAATATCTCTTGCATATTCCTCTTCTCTCCCCTGGCACTGCCACCACCCGGGTACTGGTCCTCATCAAAGCTTTGTTTTAATTTCCCACTGATCTCCTGGTAAGTTTACTGTTTGAATTACAGAATGTCTGTCATGAGAGGCCCTTCAAATCAGACCTCCCTTTCATTTCAATATCATTAAAAAGTCTACAAACTAGGACAAAGGTGAAGCCAGCCCAAATGCATTATGTAACATGTAACTAGAATGATGAAATCTGTTCACTTTAGTTGCATTATTACAATCACAATATCATGAATGCTTTCAGATAGTGTGTTTTCATTTTGTGGTGGGGCCACTATAAAACAACAGAGCAAAAACTGTCACAGTCCTAGAAGAAAATCTTATCTTATTGATTTTTTTGAAAAAATATTTTTTCTGAACTTAAGAAATAAAACAATCATTTCCATAACATAGTAAAATACAAAAAAAGACTGCTCATGAAACTGCCAATTTTTCATGCACAACTTGTGTTATACTTTTAAATGTATATTATAGGTATGTAACATTTAAAATTTTTACCCTCTCCCGTGCCATAGAGATGACACAAATATGTGTGTGCATGTGTATGTATGTATGTGGGTTTATATATACACACATATATCTATACATGTATACACACATGCAGATATACACATATGCATGTGCGCGCGTGCACACACACACACACACATATATAAAAATGTATACTATGTATACTTCTATTTATCTGTTCTTTCTCTGGATTCAGATAGCATTTTACTTCACCTAAGGGCTCACAATCACTTCAGCTAAGAAATCAAAACCTGGGTGACTTACCTAAGCATTTCAGTAACAGATTTTTTGTTTGTTTTATTTTGTTTTTGCGGGGCAATGAGGATTAAGGGACTTGCCCAGGGTCACATGGCTAGTAAGTATCAAATGTCTGAGGCCAGATTTGAACTCAGGTCCTCCTGAATCCCAGGCCGGTGCTTTATCCACTGTGCCACCTAACTGCCTGAACAGAAATTTTTTTTTAAAGTACTCACATTTCAATGTGCCTTGAAAATCTAAAGGATGAAACTTTTTTGAAGGAAGGTAGGTGGTAGGTACTTAAAATACACTGGATTAAAAACTATTGCTATTTTTTGCCTAGGAATGTCAATTTAAAAAAAATTGAAACTATCAGTTATTGTCAACCAGTCACTCTAATTGCTAAGTGCTGGAGATGCAAAGCCCAAAACTACCCTCAAGGGCCTTATATCATAAGGAAAGAGACAACATTTCCACATGTAAGTCTATACAAACTTTTCAGAAAGCAAGTATGTACAGGAGACTGCATGATGTTTTGGATACATGCTGACTCTGTCACCCTGGACAAGTTAATTAATTGTTTAGTTTGTCTCCCAAACAACCTATGAGCACATACAAACAAACTGAGAAAGTTCCCAAACCAGAGATTCTCCACACAATGAAATCACAGATTTGGTCCATAGATAAACCAATAGATAAATAAATGAATTAAATGAATGACTGGATACAGAGATTTTGGGGGCAGGGCACGAATAGGTGGGAGTGATCAACAAGGTTTCTTGCAGAGATCTCTTCTACAAGAGAACATTGGTTTTACCTCTCTTGAGCCACTAAGAATGATGAAAATGTCAGAAAAGGATTATTATAATCTGTGGAATTTGTGAACATATTTTCTTAAATATTTTTCTGTGATAATTGTCTTCCTGTCAGAATATGTTAGAATGAAATTTTTGCAGTAAATGCATTTATTGTTTTAACTAAACCATTAAGGTTTATTTTAAAAACAAAAGAACCTGTTTCTTATAGTGACTTATTTACAAAAAAAGATAAGCAAACAAAAAAAAATGTCAGTAAAAACTGCAACACATTTATATGAATACAAGTTTCTCTTTGGTCATGAGACAGCTACTAGCTAGGCATTGACCTTAAACTTAATATACTTAATAAAGAACTAAAGGCCCCAGACGATAGGCTAGATGATGGAATTTCAATGAATAAAAGTCAGAATAGGAGTTTCAACTGTACAAAAAAGTTCCCACTCAACATATCAAAACCCAAAGGAGACAAAGATCGATAAAACTTCAAATTTGTCTTGGTTTAGCTATCATTTAGACTATGTTTAACTATATATTTCACAGAATTGTAAAGGCCATCACCAGCCATGGAGGCCAATCTATATCTGCAAACCAAAAACCCACCACCACCATCATTAGCGCCACTAAATACACTGTGGGGAAACCAACAGGGTCATTCTGATGAAAGACTTTCAAGGAGAAAGAGCCCATTAGCTGCCAAAGCAGTAAAATCTACTTTTTCATAGCTTTGTAAGTATATTTTTTCCTGATGTAAACCCCAAAATTCATTCCTTTTTAACTTCCACTTAGCAGAATCAGTCTTTAAAAAAATCTTAACTTTATTTTCTCAAGGCATCACCTTTCTAAGCCAAACTTCTTGGAAAAAAAAATGTTTCCGCTTCCTCTCATCTCATTCATTTCTGAACTGTCTGTAATCTGGCTTCAGATTACAATTTATTCTTTAACTAAGGCTGCTTAGTTATTAACTAAAAGTGCTCTCTTCTAAGTTATTTATGCTTTCAATGACCAAATTTCATGGATCAAGGTTCTTTTCTACATTCTCATCCTTCTCAACCTATCCACTACATTTGCCAATGTTGACTATATCCTCCTCCTGCATGCTCTTTTCTCTCTTACTTGTCATGTTACTCCTATGTTTCATGTTCCTACAGATGGTCCTTTTGTCTGTTTAGAATTTGATTTTCCAAAATATATATAAAAACAAATTTTAACATCAATTTTTTTAAGTGAGGCAATTGGGGTTAAGTGACTTGCCCAGGGTCACACAGCTAGTAAGTGTTAAATGTCTGAGGCCAGATTTGAACGCAGGTACTCCTGACTCCAGGGCCAGTGCTCTATCCACTGCGCCACCTAGCTGCCCCTTAACATCAATTTTTAAATATCTGTGTTCCAACTTCTCTTCCTCCCTCCCTTCCCACCCCACACTCCCAAAAACTCAAGCAATTCAATATAAGTTATACATGAGTAGTCATGGAAAATTTTCCCACATTAGCTAGGTTGTGAGAGAAAACAGATAAAAACAAAACTTCAGATTAAGGAATTGTTAAAAAAAATTGTTTCAATCTGTTTTCAGATATCATAAGTTCTTTCTCTATAGATGGATCACAACTTTCATAAGTCCTTCAGGGTTATATTGGATCATTGCCACGCTGAAAATAACCACATGCTTCCCTGCAGATCATCTTACACTATTGTTATTTTTTATACAGTGCATTTCACTCTGCTTCAGTTCATGTAGGTCTTTCCAGGTTTTTCTGATAACATCCTGATCATCATAACTTTTATATAGTATCTTAAACTTGACAAAGAATTTTCTTCCCAATAGCCCAGCAAAGTAGGTACCATACATTTTACCATTATAGTCAATCATCATATCTATTTCCCTCCATTCTATTCCTTTCCCATGATATTTACTCTATTTTCTATCTTCTTTTACCCTATTCCTCCTCAAAAGTGTTTTGCTTCTGACTGCCCCCTCCCCCGCTCTGCAATACCTTCTTTCAGCCTTCTCTCCTTATCCTCTTACCCTCCTACTTTCCTGTAGAGTTAAATCGATTACTCCTCCCAATTGGATGTGAATGTTATTCCCATCTTGAGCCAGTTCTGATGAGATTAAGGTTTTTGAGCTAATAGAGTGTTCTAAATTTTTCTTCCTCCCTCCCTCCTCAACCTTCCCTATGAAATGTAGCAATTCAATATGTCATACTTGTGCAGGACTGCAGAACATCTTCACATGCTTTGAAATTGTTTTGCTTTTTACTTCTCCCTCCCCCCATCTGCCCTTCCCTCCTTCCCCTCCCCCCCCTTATCTTCTTCCCATCCCACGTTCCCTCAAGGAGGGCAATAATATATTACTATACTCACTTGAGTATGTATGCTATTCCATATTTTTGCCAATTCAGATGAAAGTAAGGTTCATTCACCACTCCACTCTTTCCCCCTCTTCCCCTCCTCTCCATAAGCTTTTTTCTTGTTTCCTTCATGTGAAATACCTCTCCCCAGTCTACCTCTCCACTTCTCCCTATCCCAGTCTATTCCTCCTACCCCTCAACACTATTTTAAAGATGTCATCATGGGTTAGCTAGGTGGTAAAGTGGACAAAGCACCAGCCCTGGATCCAGGAGGTCCTGAGCCCAAATCAGGCCCCAGAACAACACCCCACCCTGTTTGTCCCACAAAGAACAAGGATAAACAAAAAGTAAATGCTTTACAGAAATCATCCCTTAATATTCAGTTCAGACCTGTGTCTTCTCTGTTTGTTTGTTTGTTTGTTTGTTTTTGTGAGGCAATTGGGGTTAAGTGACTTGCCCAGGGTCACACAGCTAGTAAGTGTCAAGTGTCTGAGGCCAGATTTGAACTCAGGTCCTTCTGAATCCAGGGCCAGTGCTTTATCCACTGTACCACCTAGCTGCCCCTGTCCTCTCTGTATTCCTTACTGAGAAAGTTCTTATGAGTTTGAAGTATTATCTTCCCATGTAGGAAAGTAAACAGTTTAATATTTTAATATCCCTCATGATTTCTTTTTCTTGTTTACCTTTTTATGCTTCTCCATGGTCTTGTATTTGAAAGTCAAAGTTTTTGTTCAGTTCAGTACTTTTCATCACCAATGAATGAAAGTCCTCTTTTTCATTGAAGTCCCATTTTTTTCCTCTGAAAAATTACATTCAGTTCTGCTGGGTACCTGATTCTTGGCTGTAGTCCCAGTTCTTTTGCCCTCCAGAATATCATATTCCATGCCCTCCAGTCCTTTAATAGAGATGCTGCCAGATCTTGTTTTATCCTTATTGTAGCTCCACAGTATTTGAATTCCTTTTTTTCTAGATGTTTGGAATATTTTCTCCTTTACTTGCCATCTCTGGAATTTGGCTATAATATTCCTGGAGGATTTCCTTTTGGGATCTCTTTCAGGAGGTGTTTGGTGGATTCTTTCAATTTCTGTTTTATCTTCTGTTTCTAGAATATCAGGGCAATTTTCCCTGACAATCTCTTGAAAAATGTTGTGTACACTCTTATTTTAGTTATGGTTTTCAGGTAGTCCACTAATTTTCAAATTTTCTCTCCTAGATTTATTTTCCAGATCAGCTTTTTCCAAGGCGATATTTCATATTGCCCTCTATATTTTATTCATTTGGATTTGCTTTACCGTGTCTTGGTTTCTCATAAAGATACTACCTTGGGGGCGGCTAGGTGGCGCAGTGGATAAAGCACCAGCCCTGGATTCAGGAGTACCTGAGTTCAAATCCGGCCTCAGACACTTGACACTTACTAGCTGTGTGACCCTGGGCAAGTCACTTAACCCTCATTGCCCCGCAAAAAAAACCCCAAAAAATAAATAAATAAATAAAGACACTACCTTCCATTTGTTAAATCCTAATTTTTAGGCAATAATTTTCTTCAGAGAGCTTTTGTATCTTCTTTTGCATTTAGCTTTTCAAGCTGTTGACTTTTTTCTCATAGTTCTCCTGCATTGCTGTCATTTCTCTTTCCATTCTTTCCTCCACCTCTTCCTTCTATCTCTCCTACTTTCTCTTCAAAGTCCCTTTTGAGCACTTCCATGGCCTGAGACCAATTCACATTTTTCTTGGAAGCTTTGGATGTAGGGTCCCTGAGGTTGCTATCCTCTTCTCAGGGTACACTTCGATCTTCCTTGTCACTAAAGAAACTTTCAATAGTTCTCAACTTTCTTTGTTTGCTCATCTTGCTATTTTTTACTTGATTTTTACCTCCCTCTTACAGTTGGGCCCTACTTCCAAGCTATACTCTCCCAAGCTTCAGAGGGTCCCATGTGTTTTAGTTTGAGGGAGGGCAGGCTTTTCTCTCACCTAGCCTGTTCTCTGGTCTGAAGATAACCTTAAGCCAACTTGTTAATTAACCAACTAACAGAACTATGTGTGCTATTTTTCTTAGCTCTGACAAGCCCATGCACCTTCGCCACGTGGGCCTTCTGCTGCTCAGGATTTCTTCCTGGTTCCCTGCTGGGGTGGCATAGCTGAATTCTTCTTTGGTCTCACAGACACCCCTGTATTTCCCCCACCCCAGGCTAGCCCTCTCGCCCAACCGTAAACTTAGTTCCAGAAGACACTGGTACCACAACTGATTTGGAGGCTTGGAGGTAAGTTCTTCTTGTAACAGCATGTCTGGGACCTATATCAGCACAATTGCAGATTAGACTCTGCTCACAGCCCAGAAAGGCCCCCTTTAATCTGGAAAATAATTTCAGGCCACATTTTTTGTGGAATTTGCAGCTCCAGGGCTTATTTTATTGCTGTTTTGGGGGTACTTGTGTCAGAAGCTCTGTGCATTTAATGTCTTCCCTCTGATATCTCTGATCTGCCCCCTGTGTATGGTCCTTTTATAGCTTATCATCCATAGCACATCTCCTTATTGTGAATGTTCCTCACATTTCTGTCTAAAACACTCTTCCTTTCTCCTTTAAATTTTCTTCTTAATGAATTCATATCTTCCCCAGATTTGAGTATATCTCTATATAGATGACAAACTATACATTTATATGTATAGTATGTATGTATATGTGTGTATGTTTGTACGTATATAACCAATCCTAATTTTGCATCTGATTTAATCTCCTATTGGACATTTCAATATGTAGACATCAGGGAAATTGCTAAACTCAGTATGCCAAAACTGAACTAAATTTCTCTCCTAAATCCTCTCCTTCTCAGACTTCCCCATTTCTATCAAAGATATGAATATCCTTCTAATCTCCCAGGTTAATAACCTCAGCATTACTGCCAGCTCTTTGCTTTCTCTTTTTCATCCTGTATAATCAAAGACTTGTGAAATTTTGCCATTTCTACCTTTAGGACTGCTCTCATATCCAACTGCACTCAACTTTACACTCAAATAACTACCATTGTAAATCAGGCTCCCATTAGCTCTCACCTTAGATTATGATAATAGTTGCCTTAATTGGTATGCTGCCTTCAATTCTCTCAGCATTCGGGACATCCTAAACAATCCCATCAAAGTAATTTTCCTTAATTGGAGATGACCATGTGACTCCCTTACTTAATCAACTTCAGTGGCTTCCTATTTTCTCTCAGAAGAAATATAAGCCTTTTTTGTTTAACATTTAAACCTGTACATCAAAGGTGTCAAACTCAAATAGAAATGGGACAACTAAACTATACATGATGAATCTTGAGAGCCACTTATTGACTTAGAAAACCACATGTTAACATTATCTATGTCCTATTTTTTTCAATTTATTTCATTAAATATTTCCTAACTACAATTTAATCTAGTTTGGACTGTACTCTGGAGTTTTTCATTCTGTATGTGATCCCCAGTCTTGGTATTTGATATCTTTGCTCTAGACAACCTGACCCCAACCTATCTTTTGTGCTTCATTGGATGTTTATATCTTTCATCTACCAATTTAGTGACCCTTTCATGGTTTGGTACAAACTGGTTTTTGGTATTAGTTTAGTAAACATTAGTTTAGTAAATCATTAAGTATTTTTAATTGATCTGATTTTTTATTTTTTTCAATTTATGTTATTTTATTTTTAAACATATTTCCACATTAGTCATGGTGTAAGAGAAGAGCAAGAACAAAAGGAAAATAATGCAAGAAAGAATAAACAACTACAACAACAACAACAACCAAAAAGCAACTACAAAAATGCAAACAGTATGCTTCAATCTGCATTCAGACTCCATGGTTCTTTTTTTGAATGTGAAGAGCATTTTCTACTATAAGTCTTTTGACATTGTTTTGAATCATTGTATTGTTGAAAAGAGTGAAGTCTATTACAGTTTTTTATCTGATTTTTAAAATGAAATTCTAAGTAATTTTCCAAATCTACTCTGCTACTCTCACAGTTATGCTTACTAAGTACACATTTCACACTATCTTATTGATTTATATTATTTCCTCTCATTGTCCTTTTACTTACTTTTTACCGAGAAAAAGGTTGTGAGGAAGGGGTGTGCTCAACACTAAGCATCTATATGTGACATAATTTGTTCCCATTCTACTGCTTCTCTTCTCTTTTCCTCACCTACTCTACATCTATATGTTCTTTTCCTTTCTTTTCTTTTATCCCACCTTCACTCCACTGATGTTGCAGTTTGTTTTCTTATGATGAGGAATCCCTCTTTTTTTGTCCTCCAACTTAATTTCTGCTTCACTTTTCTTTGTTCCTGCCTATTTCCCTGTTGATTCTGATGTATTTCTTTATGAAACTCTTTCTGCATATGTGTGTATTCAACTCTCTTTTGTTGAATTCAGATAAAAGTGAGATTCATGTGGAGCCCATTCCCCCTAAACCCTTTCCTCTATCTTTGTATAGTCTTCTTTTTATGAGCCCTGATTATATGAAATAGCAAATTATGTAAATTTTACCTTTCTTTCCTCTTTCTTCCCTAGTGCATTCATTTTTCTTTCTCTTATTTTCCCCTTCACATCAACAAAATATAACCAAACTATTCCCAGTTCCTCTGCCCAACATCCTCTATGATCCTTGAAGAGATTAGTCTTCTCAGGGGACACTTATTTTTTCTTCCTTTAGTAGAATACAAACATCTCATAATTGTTTTCTTTTTCTTATTGCTCGAATGTATTTACTTTTTTTGTGGTCCTTTGACTTTTATATTTGCATTTCAAAGAATCAATCCAGTTCTGGTATTTTCATCAGTAATTCTTGGAAGTTCCCTATGTCATTAAGAGTACATACTTAGCCCCAAAGGTCTCTGCTTGTCTTCTGGAATAAAGTATTCCAAGTTGCCTTCTCCTTTATGGTGTTACAAACCAGTTATTCTTTGATCTTGTCTATATGCTCTATATTTCTGTCTGCTTAAAGTGTTTTGTTTTGTTTGTTTTATTTTTCCTCTTCTTTAAATTGAAATCTCTGGATTTCTGCTTATGACACTTCTGGGAGTTTTTATCTTAGGGGGCTTCTTTCAGGTTGTGATTGTTGGATTTTTTCTATTTTTCTTTGTCCTCTGGTTCTAATAGAGCTGTACATTTTTCATTAAAAAATATAGTAACTATGGTTCTTTTTATCTTTGAAGTCTTGAAATAGTTCATTTACTTTGTACCTGTTTTCCATGTCAATATTTTTAATAGGAGATACCTGAATATTTTCTGATTTTTTTTTATCTTTCAGTTTTGTTCTAGTATTTCTTCTTGTCTCATGGAGCCATTGATCTCTGTACAATTTAATTTTGGGGGAGTCTATTGCTAGAATAAAGTTTTGCATCTCTTATAAAAATTTTTTATTTTCTTTCTAATTCTTTCTTCTGGTACTCTAATTTTCTTCCTATTCTTTCTTTTGGAGCACTAATCCTTCATTGTCATCATTATTATTAAATGTCATTATCTCACTTAATTTCTTGCAGGAAGTCAGGCAGATCTTTTGGCAATTTTGTGATATTTTTGGAGACATTGGTTGTAGATGATATGGGTTATTCTCTTTCTCTAAGTTTATGTTTTGGGACTATCTGATTTCATAATGTAGTTTTATCATTGGTGTTTTCTTATTTTTACTCATTTTTCCACCTCACATCAGGCTCTGAACAATTTTGGAAGGAATGACAGGCTTTTCTTTGTACTGATAGTTTCTAGGTAAATGGGCACTCTATTCATCCAGTAGCTCAGGAAAATCTCTTGTCAGTTTACTATACTTGGAGAGTCTATATTAGGTGCTTCAATCCAAGGCTTACCATGATCACTGCCCTACAGTTCTAGACTTTGTTCTGGGTTGTTCTGGCTGCATAGCCACAGCCTCCAGGTATCCTTGAAAAGGTTTCTATGTGCTGCACTCCTAGGTTAGTCTTTTATCTCTGTACCCTTCCTCTAATGCCTATAGCTTTCTCTCCCTCACCCCCTCCCTCTTTCTCCCCCTTCTTCCTTTTTTGAAACAGTTGGAAGAAAACTAGAACATGATGTTTCTACTCATTCTACCAAACTTGAAGAAAGTTCAATTCAAAGGGATTTTAAAAAAAAATTAGTTTCCCCCTAAGTTGATTTTTTTGGTGAGGCAATTAGGGTTAATTGACTTGCCCAAGGTCACACAGCTAGTAAGTGTCAAGTGTCTGAGACTGGCTTTGAACTCAGGTCCTCCCTAGCTTCCATGAAAGCTGATACTGCTGTAGACTGCTATGATGAGAATCCCATGAAAACCTAGGTTTCAAATGGTCCTACATTTTAGGATTGTGGTAAAAATCAAGCTCAACTTCAGATTGTTGTAGAAAAGTTTTGCCCTTGGGTGGAGTTATTCAATTACTTGTGGATCCTGGAGAGAATCTGGTCTCCAATTTTTTAAAATGGAGTTGAAGGAAAAGGGAACTTTTTAACATTCATTATGAATGTAAATGTACCAGGGAGGGCTGTAAAAAGCCTTTTATTTAAGCTCATTTAAGACTGGAAGCAGAGGAACATCTGTAACTACTCTGAAGGGGACAGTGAAGGAACTTTTTATGAGTAAACTGGGATTGTTGATTTTAATTATTCGAGGGCATAGATTATTCAGTAATGTGCACAAAGAGTGTATTTAGCTGCTACCACTTAGCTATCCTACTGTCATCTAAGAAGTTAGTTTCTTGGGTCACTTATTTGGTTTATGTGGGTATAACCAAAAAATGAAAATAAAATGAAAATATTTAATATAAAATTCATAATTATAGCTAATAACATGAAATTTGCAAAACATTTGGCAAATATTATCTCATTTTATCCTCAAAGGAAGTCTGCTTGTGAAAATGTTCACCTGTTTACCATCAAGCCACACTGGGGGTATTAGAAATAATATTGTCTCTAGTCATTTAAACAATGGTGCAAGACTGGGTCTATTTTTTTCCTTAGGATTGGACATAAAACACGTTGTTTCCCCCAGAAGAATTCTTCATGTATATATAATCATACTTTGTAGTTGTTACTACTCCCAAAGTCAGAATGTGTACAGCAAATCTCCATTCATGGGTCACCTCTGTTTGTTACAATTCATCCTCTAATGAGCAGGATGATGATTGTCATCAGGTATCCTGTGTTCCAGGAAGCAAATATCCTTTAATTCTAGCATTATCAACGGAATGTTTCAAGCTCCTTAGCTGTGATATTATGTGAGGAAGGGTAAGGAAAGGAAGGGGGGCACTTATTAGTGCCTGAACACTCATTAAGATAGCTTTCTCTATTTGGAAGAGGAGAGTGACTGGGCTGCAGCTTACTGGCAGTTTTTGACTATTATTTGATACAGAGCAGACTTAATGAATGAAAGGTCAGCCTGTTTTCACATTTCGTCAAAATCAGATATATGAAGATGGCATGAATGATAACAGACACAGATCTCCTAACTACATATCAAAGGTCCAATTTTTTCTTTTACATTATTGATGCTTCCTAATGAGGGTGAACCATCCTTGGACCTCTACTAGATGGGAAACTCTTATTCTTACGGAAATGCCTCATTGGTAACCAGGGATTTTCATCTCCAACCACATGAATCTCTTTCCTCAAAAAATGTCAATTTACTAATAGCAAGTGGAAATAGTTCAGGTCCCAGGCCCTTGCAAAGCTTTGCTGAAATGACACCATTGATTTGTACTAATGAGGACACTGGCTGTCTTTTTGTAGCCTGTTCTTCACCACACTGAATAGCAATAATTTGAATTTCATGGAAATTTACTAAACAGTGTTTGTCTGTAATCTGCTGTTTGACTCTATAGGAAAAAAGGAATTTCTTATAGAGCAAGGTTGTAATGGGTCATTTTGACTTGATGGAATTTAAAAAGGGCATCTATGGACTTTTCAGGAAGATAAGGTCCTATTTCCCATGAAGAGAAAATATGATGGAATTACAGTGGGTTTGGGTTTTTTTTCTTTAAAATAAAGGTAGTAAATGAATCTGATGTGTCAGCATAAAAGTGACAGTGAGACTAAAGTTGCTTTTATGCTTCTGAGGTCTTCTTTTTGCCACCTGGTCAGCCAGCTGTCCAGGCTCTTCCCTTTAAGTGACAAGAGAATGGAGAAAGTTGACTGAGAGGTAAAATGCAGTAAGGGATTATTAACTATTAAGCATAAAAGATAGCACACATAGTTAGATTCATAAGTATTTATTAGTATTCTAAATTTATGAATTTTATGAAGTTGGTTAAGCAGATAGTCCTGTCCAAGAGCTATCAGTGACGCTTAAGCAATTTTTTGTCATAGATTTGTAGAGCAAGCCTTTCATTTTACATATTCAGACACCAGTGTTTTTTTCACTAGAGTATTCCATCTCTCTAATGAGGAAAAATCTATCTATCTATCTATCTATCTATCTATCTATCTATCTATCTATCTATCTATCTATCTAACATCTATCTACCTACCTATCTACTTATCTATCTATATCTATTTCAAATTTACATCTACACATATGTACAAATGTATGTATGCATGCATGTGTATTTTCCTGTAGTTCCATTATTAATTCATAGAAGGAATTTGAAATCCAGGAACTTATAATTACAGAGCCATTATGTCATTGTGGGAGGCATGGTACAATGTCATTAGCATAAAATTTGTGGTGCTGAGCTTGGGGTTAGAGGACGTGATTTCAAATCCTTGTTCAGTCACTCATCATCTGTATGGCCTTGGGAAATCCCCTTAACCCTATAGACTTCACTTTCCTCATCTGTAAAATGAAAAGATTGGATTGGAATAGATGGCTTCCAATGTCCTGCTCAGCCCCACTTTAATCCTATGATTCTCCACTATAGCAGTTAGTAATAAGGATTGGGAAATACCAATATTTGTAGAGTACCCAAAAATTACAAGCCATTTTGCTCACAACTTCTCCCAGTTAGGGGATAATACATACCTCCCCACTTTAAAGATTGTGAAACTGGGACTCTGAGGGGCTGTGATTTAGCCAGAGGCACAGAGCTGGGAAATTAAGAAAAAAAAAAAGTTAAGACTGGAATAAGGGTCCTTTAAATTCACAAACAGGACTTTTTCTACTTTTCTAAACTTGCTTATTTATTAACTAAGTGAACTTTTGCTGAAGCGCTCCATAAATATGTAATATCTTTATATTACATGTAATATATGTACTTATATTACATATAATACATGCAACATACTTATATTTAAATATATAATACACACATGCACATATATAATGTATAACATAATATATGTTTGACAATTATATACCCATATATGTGTATGTATGAATATACACACACACATACACACATTATATAAAATGTGATGAGCCAAGAATGGGAAAAAATACAACAAAAGTAATTTCAACAAATAATTCAAAAGGAATGCCTTATGTGTTCTTTGCTTTATTTTGGTGGCTCCCAACTAGAGGTTCTCTTTATAATGAAGCTAGATATGTATTCCAGTTTTTTCTAGGGTAGGGATAGAGTAGACTGCAAGGGAAAGTGCCAGCCAGTCACGTTTGCATGTGATAAATAATCAGTTGCAAGCTCAGTGTGTGATGCTTGTTAAAACCCAGACGCTGGAACAGCTCCCAAAAAGCTCTGCCACCACCACCACCACCAATCTCTTTTGCATCTCATTGGCATTTGAGGACGTTAATTGACTCATTATTCCAATTCATATTCAGGAAAGGAAGTTGATTAAGGAAGGCAGATGCAGAATCTCCAGACACATTTGTAGCTGCATTGTTTGTCCCGGCAGTTTACTTGAGTTATTAAAATACTTAGGAATCTGTAGCCAAGGGGACAAGGAACGTGTTTTATGAAGTGTCACCCACATGGACCTGTAGTTTAAAAAAAATTCAAATATGATTTTGGATTACTTTATTTGTATTTTGACTATAGACTCCTATCTCAATAGCTATTCTTTTAAATTATCTGTTCTATCACTACTACTTACCACCACTATTAGTGCTGCTGCTCCTACACCAACAGCAGCCCCTGCTACTAATAATATTATTAGCTAACACATATAGTATTTGGTACATGCTAAGTGCTTTACAATTGTCCTCATTTGATCCTCACGAGAACCTTAGCAGATAGGTTTATGTTGTTTGTACATAGATGTTTTCATGTTATCTCCTTCAATCAATTAGGAGCTACTTAAGGGTTGGAATTACTTCTATGTTTCTTTGATTCCCAGAACTTAACAGTATCTGGTACATAGTTACATACTTCATAAATGCTTCTTGACTAAACTTGAGTAGCACCCTAATATACTACTTTATACCTTATCTATATCTTCCAATGGTAAATTTTATGACTATTTTTATTTTAGTACTCAGCTGCTTACTTCTGGGTTCATATTGATGGATATTCCCCTTGAAGAACCACAACTTCATCTTCCTTCATCTTTGGCTCCTGCCTTAGAAATGTTCCAAGACAATCTCCAGCATATATGGTTTACATTGATCATACTGTGATAGATAGATGGATGGATGGATGGATGGATGGATGGATGGATGGATGGATGGATGGATGGATGGATGGATGGATGGTTGGATGAACAGAGGGATGGATGGATGGATGGATGGATGGTTGGATGAACAGAGGGATGGATGGATGGATGGATGGACGGATGTGGCAGGTACTATATTAATCACTAGGGATATAAATACAAGTGAGAAAGAAAGTTCCAGGGCTCAAGAAGTTCTCATTCTAATGAGGAAAGCAACATGCAAACCATTATATACAAGTTTATATCATAAGTAAATGGGAGGTAATCTTAAGAAGGGATTTAAAAGTAGAGGATGTCTAACTAGATGCTTACTCTTCTCTCTGGTACTCTCCAGATGAACATTTTATGGTCCTAAAGAGCACCTTCCTCAGCTTTCTCATCTGACTCATATAATAGGTAACAAGTTAAAAATGGATGATCACAACATTTATAAAAATGGTTAATTCCAAGTTTTTTCTTATTTGACACAACAGCATTGTGCGTGCAGGATTTGTCTGGCCCACACCAGTCAACATGCAAAACTACAGTGGTCACCCTTTTGCAGGATGACTTCATTTAATTCCTACAAATGTCATTTTTATTGACATACAGTCTGAGTGGATAGAAGCTTATCCTTGTGCTCATTTATATTCCATCGGTCTCCTGAAGACACTCCTTAAAATTCATGTCAACTTAGACATACACATGTATGTGTTTGCCACACAAACATATACACACAGAGACATCTATACATATAAATGCCTCTGTGTGTATAAGTTACAACTGCACTGTAATCGCAGTCCAGAATTCAGTGAAACTATAGAATATTTTTTGTAAAAAAATGTTTTAGCCAAAATTAATGTGGGAAAACTCTTCAAATTGCTTGGTGCTTTCTCTTCATCTTCTCATGCCATTAGATACAATATAAACAGAAATATGTCATATCACTTGAGATCCTGAGAACATGCACAAAGGAAATGTCAGTTAGACTTGAAGATGTAACATACAACATATAACATAGCTCTCCAGTTGACAGATGGCCATGATGAATTATTCTAAGGCACTAATGAAAGCAGCTAGGTGGCACAGTGAATAAAGCACCAGAAAGACCTGAGTTCAAATTCAGTCTCAGACACTTGACACTAGCTGTGTGACCTTGGATAAGTCACTTAACCCTCATTGCCCTGCCCCTCCCCCCAAAAAAAGTATGTTAGGTTTATTCATAGGCAGGTACTAGACATATTAGCCTGACCAGAATTCTGATTGTCCTAGTAAAAAGTTCCATTTTAAAGAATGGCTCCACAAAGAGGTGCACCAGAAGAATAAGCTGTAATTTGTCTGGAATGGATGAACTACTATAGGTCTTACTGACAACCAACATTCAGTCCTCTGCCAAGAAAATCAGATGTGGACTCTTGTATCATGCTCTAAAAGATTCCCCTACTTTTCTGTATTTTTTTCTGAGGGAAAGGGCATGGCAATGAGAGTTAAATGACTTGCCCAGGGTTACACAGCTAGTAAGTGTCAAGTGTCTGAACTCAGATCCTCCTGAATCCAGGGCCAGCACTTTATCCACTGTGCCACCTACTTTCCCTAGATTCCCCTACTTTTCAACCCAGATATACTCATCCCCTTTTTACACCATTGTTCAATTTTATGACCAAAGTTGTGTGAGTGAGGATATAGATGTTGGGCTCATCAAATTTGCAGAATGCAGAAAATCTGGGAGGGACTGCTAACACAGTGGTTGATAGGATCAGGATCCAAAAGCATTTAGAGAATCTAATAAGTAGTAATTCAGTACTTATAAAGGTAAAGTCTTGCACTTGAATACAAAAATAATTTTTTGCAAGTGTAAGATGGGGGAGGCATGAATGACCAGAAATTATTCCCTAAAGGAGCTATAAACTCCACATGAGACAGCAATGGAATGTGAGAAGTGATAGTCACCTTGTACTTTCCCCTCACCAGTCCTCATCTGGAGTATTGTGTTTTGTTCTCAGAGCTGTGGTTTGTTCTAAAATCACCCTGCAAATTATTTCTTAGAGCACAATGGTATTCCATCATAAACATATACCACAGCTTATTCAACCATTCCCTAATCAATGGGCATCCCTTCAATTCCCAGTTCTTTGGCACCACAAAAAGAGCAGCTATCAATATTTTTGTACAAATAGATCCTCTTCCCTTTTCTTTGATCTTTTGGTGATATGGAACTAATAGTGGTATTGCTGGGTCAAAGCATTTGCACAGTTTTATAGTCCTCTGGGAATAGCTACAGATTGTTTTCCAGAGTGGTTGGACCAGTTTATAACTTTACTAACAGTGCATTGCTTTTCCTATTTTTCCACATCACCTTCAACATTTGTCCTTTTTCTTTTTCTTTCATGTTAGCTAATCTGATGTGCATAAAAGTGGTACTTCAGAGTTGTTTTAAAAAAGATTTGTTAAGAAAACAAAAAACCACATTATTTTGCTAATAAGAAACACATCTAGTAAACAAAGACAAACACAGAATAAAAAGGAGGGACCAGAACAAGAATTATTATGGATCTGGTGAATCCAAAAAAGCAAGAATTATAATTATTATCAAATAAGGAAAAAATAAAATTTCACATTAAAGTGATCATCAAGGAAACTACATGATGCTGAAAGAATAAAAAACAAACCAATAACAAGATTAATCACATATATTTCTATTGCCTTAGCAAATAAGTTCAAAAAGAAACAAAAACAACTAAAATCTATTTAAAGACATAGACAGTAATAGAGTAGACATGGGTGACTTGGTTGTCCTTCTCTCAGAGTTAGACAAATTTAACAGAAAGGTAAACTGGAAAACTAGAGCAAAAAAGTATTTTGTTATATTCAAAATGGGACTATGTAAGAATATGTATGTTTATCAACACTACATGAGAACTTTGTTAAAATTTATAAGTGTGGGGCAGCTGGGTGGCACAGTGGATAGAGCACCGGCCCTGGAGTCAGGAGTACCTGAGTTCAAATCCGTCTCAGACAGTTAACACTTACTAGCTTTGTGACCCTTGGCAAGTCACTTAACCCCAATTGCCTCACTTAAAAAAATTTATAAGGGCACAGAGGTACTACTAATACATATAAAATTTTCTATATAATAGAAAACTGAAATAATAATTGAAAGGAAAAACCATTCAAATGTGATAAATAAACAATCTCTTCCCCCCCCCTTTCCCATTTCTCTCATCTTATTCACTCTCACTTTGGCCAAATGTAAAAAAGGTACAAAAGCTCACTGAAAAAAAAATAAAAACTATAATTGAGGGGCAGCTAGGTGGCCCAGTGGATAGAGCACCGGCCCTGGAGTCAGGAGTACCTGAGTTCAAATCTGGCCTCAGACACTTAACACTTACTAGCTGTGTGACCCTGGGCAAGTCACTTAACCCCAATTGTCTCACTAAAAAAACAAACAAACCTATAATTGTGCATATGGAAGCTAATTACTCCATGAGACATTGAGGAAAAAAATAAAGCAAAATTAAAAGAATGAAAAATTAGGAAAAAAGTGTAAAATATTTTATTGAAAAAAACAACTGGCCTGGAAAATAGATCAAAGGTAGATAATTTAAAAATCATTGGACTGCCTGAAAGCTATAATCTAAAAAAAGAGCATAGACATTATATTTCAAGAAATGACCAATGAAATTTATATTTTATCCTCTGGTTCTAGGATATCAGGGCAATTGTAATCATAAAGACATTATTAAGGGAAATTTAAGTTGTTCCAGGAATTATTGTTTGGCTTGTGTCCAATTCACAACATTTCTTTGAGGCCTTTGCTTGTAGGTCTTTTGACTTTCTTGTCTTCTGATTTTGTATCATAATTTTCCATTGTCCCCATTGTAGATTTTACGTTCAAATTCTTTTCTATTGTTTTTTTTTTATTTTCCAGCCTATTTCTTGATTTTGAACTGTATATTAAAGTTGGACTGTATTCCTGGTGTGGGAGGGTAGAAGGACTCTGTCCTTAAGCTCCAGACTTTTTTTACTGTTGTTTTCAGAAATAGTTCTAGGGTTTTGAAAGTTTTTAGTGCTTCATAGTTAATGTGATGTAGGGAGAGGCTTGGTCATTGCTCTTTTGGTCTGCACTCTGGTTCTTTCCCATGTGGGCTTCAGTCCACCTTCCTGCTCCTGTCAAAGATCTCTATTTTTAAATTCTGATGTTGTCTATGCTGGAGGAATGTCTCATTCTGATCTTTTGTTGACTGCTCTCCTGAAATAGATTTGAGACATTATTTCAAGTCATTTGGAAGGTAATGTTTGTAGAGCTCAGCTGAATTTTTCTGTACTCTGCCATCCCCAGAAGTCCCTAAAAAGGTTTTGCACACAACTAATCCAGCCAAAATTAGAAGGTAAGCAAGAAACTGGGGGAAATATTCTTATAGCAAGTTTCTCTGACAAAGGCCTCATTTCTCAAATATACAGGGACCTGAGCCAAATATATAAAAAATATGAACCATTCCCTGATTGATAAATTGTGAAAGGATATAAACAGGAATTTTTCAGAATAAGAAATCAGAGCTATCAAGACACATGAAAAAATGTGGTAAATTGCTATTGATTTGATAAACTAAATTTAAACAACTCTGAGGTATCATCACACATCCATTAGATTGGCTAACAGGACAAAAGAAAATTATATATGCTGTAGAGAATGGAAAAATAGGGACATTGATGCACTGTTGGTGGAGTTATGAACTTCTACAACTATTCTGGAGAAAAGTTTTGTATTATCAAAGTGCTATAAAATTGTGCATACCCTTCAACCCAGTAATACCACTGCTAGGTCTCTTTATTATCAAGAGATAAAATTGAAAAGGACCCATTTGCACAAAAGTATATTTAATAATTCTTTGTGTGGTGGCAAAGAACTGGAAATTGAGGGCATTCTCACATCAACTGGGGAATGGCTGAAAAAGAGGTGGTATATGATTCTGATGAAATGCAATTTTGCTCTAAGACATAATTAGCAGGGTGGCTTCAAAAAACCTAGGAAGACTTTTAAGAACCTAATGTAAAGTGAAGTGAGTAGAACCAGGGGAACATTATACACAGTAACAGCAATATTATAAGGATGATCAACTGTGAAAGACTTGGCTGCTCTGAATAAGGTAATGATCAAAGAAAAATCCAAAGGACCCCTGATGAAAATGCTCTCCACCTCCAGAAAGGGAACTAATGAACTCTGAGTACAGACTGAAGCATATTTTTTTAAACTTTATTTTTCTTGAGGGCACATTTTTTTGGCTGTGTTTAACTTTGCAACATGGCAAAGATGGAAATATGTTTGGCATGACCTCATATGTGTAATTGGTATTAAATTGCTTGTCTTTTCAAAGAGAATTGCTGGGTTATAGGGAGGGAATTTAGAACTCAAAATTAAAGAAAAAATGATAGTTAAAAATTTTTACATGTAGTTGGGAAATATTTAATTAAATAAATAAAATGTATTAAAACAATAATAAGAAATAAAAAAATCTGGAATAGGAACACAGAAATTTACCTTTAAAATCCATGCAAGCAAGTGATTTATGTGTCCATGGGGGAAAGGACAATTTCTGGTCTCTGACTTTATTAAGTCTTACCATACATGGACCCTAGCATGCTGTGACCTTTCAGGAAAACAGGTTTCCACCAGCTCAAAGTGGTTGAAGTCAAGTCTTTTTTCAGAAGGTGGGACGTTATATCTGAGAACGGAAAGAAGTCAGGGAGTTCAGGATATTGAGATAGGCTGGGAGAAAACTCCATGTATAGGAGAGAGTCAACAAAAATATCTGGAGCTAGAGGATGGAGTGTGGTGTGTAAAGGGCCAGCAAGGAGTCCAATGCGACTGGATTGCAGAATATATAGAGAAAAAGGGAGTAAGTAGACTGAAAAAGTAAAAAGGGATCCAATTTGGAAGGACTTTAAAAACCAAAGAAATAATTTTATATTTGATTATGGAAGTAATAATGAACCACTGAAGGATATTGAGTGTTTGTTTCTAGGGGGTGGGCACTGGTATCTTTTTAATGATCCTTTCTAGAATTTTCCTGAGAACTGAAGTAAACTTTTTTGTTGTTTGGTTGCTTCAGTTGTGTCTAACTCTTCATGACTCTATGTGGGGTTTTCTTGGCAAAAATATTAGAGTGTGGACAAGGCACCGGACCTGGATTCAGGAGGACCTGAGTTCAAATCTGACCTCAGACACTTGACACTTACTAGCCGAGTGACCTTGGGCAAGTCATTGCCCCGCAAAATAAATGAATGAATGAATGAATGAATAAATAAATAAATAAATAAATAATAGGGTGATTTGCCCTTTCCAGCTAATTTTATATATGAGGAAACTGAGACAAACAGGATTAAGTGACTTTCCCAGGATCACACAGCTAGTAACTGTCTGAGGCTGGATTTGAACTCAAGAAGGTCAGTCTTCCTGACTCTAGTCCCAGCACTCTGCACATTGTGCGACCTACCTGCCCCAGAGTAAACTTTATTGGCCTATAATTTTCAGAATTTGTTCATTTCCATTAAAATATATATTATCTTCTTTTGAGATCTAATTTTCCTCTCTTATTCCCACTGATTTTTGTAAATATACTGGTCAGTGGATCAGGACTCAAATCTTCCAATTATCTCAGTACCTAAGGATGTAGCTCACTGGGTGCAACTAACCTGATTTCCATAAGCTCAATCTCTTACCCTCTTCATAAATTGGGTATCAAAGTCCCTTTTAGCCATCTTCTCATTTTCAAGGCAAAGATCATTCTCCTTCCATAGAAAAAGCAATGCCCCAAAACAGAATAAAAATTCAATAATCCTGCCTTCTCTCCACTGTCAGTTTTCATCCCATCCATTCCAAGTAGTGACACTTTTAACTGTCGCACCCAGCCCAGAATAGAAAGCCAGCCCCAGTGTCCAATCAAAAGAAAACAACTTCACTTAATTTTTCCTATCCATGTTTTGCATTGCTCCATTCTGGAATTCTGACTGCCATTTGAATCCAATAGCAACATTGCTTTTTGTTTGTTTGTTTGTTTGTTTTGTGGGGCAATGGGGGTTAAGTGACTTGCCCTGGGTGTCACATAGCTAGTAAGTGTCAAGTGTCTGAGGCCAGATTTGAACTCAGGTACTCCTGAATCCAGGACCAGTGCTTTATCCACTGCACCACCTAGCTGCCCCATCATTGCTTTTTCAAATACATGAGGAAAAGCATAAGGATGCTTTTTGAAGCATCCTATAAAGGCCTCCATTTCATCCCTTGGTGTTGCCTTAATCTTCAATGACTCTGGTCAGAAGTTTGAATCTGGGTCATCTCATGAAGTTGTAGATCTAGCAAAATGGTCCATGAATGAATACTTGGGCGTCTACTTGCCAAGACAAACCCAGGAGCTCTATGAACACAATTACAAAACACTTTTCACACAAATCAAATCAGATCTAAATAGTTGGAAAAATATCAATTACTCATGGATAGGCTGAACTAATATAATACAAATGACAATTCTACCCAAATTAATTTACTTATTCAGCGCCATACCAAAGTCACTACCTAAAAAATATTTTATACAGCTAGAAAAATAATAACAAAATTCATCTGGAAAAACAAAAGGTCAAGAATATCTAGGGAACTACTGAAAAAAATGCATAGGAAGGTGAGCTAGCTGCACCAAATATCAAGCTTTAGTATAAAGCAGCAGCCCTCAGAACTATTTGGTACTGGCTAAGAAATAGAGTGGTGGATCAATGGGATAGGTTAGGCACAGGAGACACAGTACTAAATGACTTTAGTAATGCACTGTTTGATAAACCCAAAGACTTCAGCTTCTGGGATAGGAACTCAATATCTGACAAAAACCACTGAGAAAACTGGAAGATATGGCAGAAACAAGGCATTGACCAACATCTTACACCTTATTCTAAAATAAGGTCCAAATGGGTACATGATTTAGACATAAAAGGTGATAACATAAGTAAATTAGGAGAGGAAGGAATAGTTTACCTCTCAGAGCTTTGGAAAGGAGAACAGTTTATGACCAAACAAGAGATAGATAATATTATGAAATACAAAATGTATGATTTTGATTATGTTAAATTAAAAAGTTCTTGTACAAACAGAAGCAATGCATCCAAAATTAGAAGGGAGACAGAAAGCTGCAAAACCATTTTTATAGTCAGTAATTCTCATAAAGATCTCATTTCTAAAACATATCAAGAGCTAAATCAAATTTACAAGAAACCAAGTCATTTGCCAATTGAGAAATGGTCAAAGGATATGAATAGCCAGTTTTCTGATGAAGAAATCAAAGCTATCTATTGCCATATGAAAAAAATGCTCTAAATCACTATTTTGTTTTTTTTTTTTTTTCAGGGCAATGAGGGTTAAGTGACTTGCCTGGCATCACACAGCTAGTAAGTGTCAAATATCTGAGCCCAGATTTGAACTCAGGTCTTCCTGAATCCAGGGCTGGTGTTCTATCCATTGTGCCACCTAGCCACCCCTAAATCACTGTCAATTAGAGAAATACAAATTAAAACAACTGTGAGGTACTACCTGACACATATCAGATTCGCTAATATGACAAAAAAGGAAAATAATAAATGTTGGAGGAGTTGTGGAAAAATTGAAACACTAATGCTTGTTGGTGGATCTGTGAATTGATCCAACCATTCTGGAGAGCAATTTGGAATTATTCCCAAAGGACTATAAAGCTGTACATACCCTTTGACCCAGCAATACCACCATTATGTCTTTTTCCCAAAGAGATCATAAAAAGGGAAAAGGACCCACATATACAAAAATATAGCTGTTCTTTTTGTGGTGTCAAGGAATTAGAAACTGAGGGGTTGCCCACCGATTGGGGAATGGCTAAACAAGTTGTGGTATATGAATGTAATGGAATATGATTGTGCTGTAAGAAATGATGTGCAGGCAGATTTCAGAGAAAACAGGAGAACATTGTACACAATATCAGCAACATTATGTGTTGATCAACTGTGATAGACTTGATTCTTCTCAGCAATACAATGGTCCAAGATAGTTCCAAAGGACTCATGATAGAAAATTCTTTCCAAATCCAGAAGAAAAAAAAAACCTGTGGAATCGAGATGCAGATTGAACTGTCGTGGGGTGCAGAGCACCCCAGAAGTTCTCTGGGGCACACCGAGGAATCTTGTCCTTGAAAGGCTAAACCAGAGGACAGATACAAGTAGAGAGATAGGCAGAACCAAATTGGACTGAGCTAGCTTTGGATTCCCACCCTTCATTCTGGTCTCCCTTACCCCTGGGGAGATAAGTTTGGGTGTGGCTGTGGCCTTTGTGTCCTGAAGCGAGATCCATAGCCACCCCTCAACCAATTCCCCCAGCTACCACCAGTGGGGGATGGTCCTCCCTCAATAAAGGAACTTTCCACAGGCAGATGGTCATACCCCCTTTAGTCCCCTATAAAGGTACCCGCCAGTCTCCTGCTCGAGGAGATTGGTACCCCTGAGCCACATGCTTTGTGCTTATCTCCCCATGAGAAGTCCAAGGATTTCTTTCATGGTTTCCCTTCCCCCCCTTTCCCTTCCCTTGTCCCTAAATAAACTACCACCTTATTCTAACTACTTTTGTGTGCAAGAGGGTGTAATTCTTTAAAGAGGAATTCCTAAGAACCCCAACCCCAAAACCGTACCCCATTTCCCCCATAACAGAACCATAATATTTATATTGTTTTTGTTATTGTTGGGTTTTTTTTGAGGTTTTTCTTTTTGCTCTGATTCTTCTTTCACAGCATGTCTAATGCTTATATAATGCTTATATGTTTAATTTGATTGTACATACATATCCTATATCAGATTACTTTTCTTGAGGAATGGAAAGGGAGGGGAGGAAAGGAGAAAAATTTGAAACTAGAAATCTTATAAAAACAAATGTTGAAAACTATCTCTACATGTAACTGGAAAATAATGAAATACTTTTATGGGGAAAAAATGGTCCATGAATGGCTTTACGACCTCAGTGAATGGTGGGCCAGCCTTAATGGTTTTCTTTTATCACATTATCAGAAGAGGAGACCAATGATGGGCTACTTGATTCCTTCCACATTCATTTAAAAGTATATAAAGTTGTATCCCCAATTCTATATTTTACAATAATTCATTTTGAAGTCTGTGTCAGTCTTTCTAAATTTTTTATTATGATTATTTTATTTGTTTGTCATTTTGCTTAAAAACTCCCATGGCAAACTATAATGTACTATAAAAAGAAACAACTAGAACTTTTATTCAAATAAAAATCAAGGAATTCTTTTTAATTCAGAAAACAAATTTCTCTCCAAGGGGCCTACTGTGCTAATTGTAATGGGAATTAGAAATATAAATCCCCATGCTCAACAGAAACATAGAGATCTAAATATTACTGATTATAATAATAATGAAAACTCTCTAGGGTACTTCTAGGACATGGAAGCATCCAAATGTTATATTTGTTTTGTTTTGTTTACTGTCATTAAATACTTCTCTAGCCTTTGAGAGCAAACAGGGTGTTTCCCCCCCCCCATCCTAAGCATTTACTAGTTCATACTGAATAGATTATTTTTCCCATAAAAGTGAGTTACCATGAGATAGAATCAGCTCTTTTCAGCAATACAATTAATCCAAGAAATTTCCAAAAGACTCATGATGGAAAAGGCTCACCACATCCAGAAATCAAACTATGGATTCTATATGTAGATCGAAGCATACTTTTTTCAATTTTTTTTTGTTGCTTTTTGTTTTCTTCTTTCTAGTATTTTTTCCCATTTTGTTCTGATTCTTCTTTGGTAACATGACTAATATGGAAACATGTTTATCATGATTGTACTGTATAACATATCAGATTGGTTGCTGTCTCCTACAGAGGGGAAGGGGGGGGCAGAGAGAAAAATGTGGAACTGAAAATCTTACAAAAATAAATATTGGAAACTATTTTACATGTAATTGGAAAAATAAAATAAAATACTATTATAAAAACAAAAAAGTGTGTTACCTAAGGTTATTTAGCATGGCATGGCCATCCTTGAGAATGTTTCTTATTTGTCTGAGCTCCATGCTGTTGCGTACTTACTGAGCCCTACAATGGGGAAGGAGGAGAGCCTACAAGTCTATTCATCTCCATCAATTACTTAATTCTGTGGCATAGTAAAATTGCATTTTTAGAAGAGACATCTACTTGTAGTTTGTCCATGATTCATTTTGTTTAGAGGAGAACAAAAGCTTTAGGTAACTTAGGACCTGTGGATTTCACGAATTTGGCAGAGAAGATAAAGAAGTTTTTTTCCATGTTTCTTCTACTTGTCAGAGTTGTCTTAGAACACCTACCTTCACCCTCAAATGACAATAAATGAGAATTTCCTTTATATATCCTTAGTCAATGATGTCAAGGTCTTCTCTCCTTCCAAGGTCCTCTGGACCATCTATTTCCCAGAACACATATCCATGAAGTCTAGTAATTGTTTAGCCCAGATTTGCAACCTACTTTTGTTGCTATTTTTAAGTCATTTCAGTCATGTCCAACTCTTCATGACCCCATTTGGTATTTCCTTAGTAAAGATATTAGGCTGCCACAAAAAAGGGGGACACCTAGGTGACAGAGTTGATAAAGCACCAGCCCTGGATTCAGGAGGACCTGAGTTCAAATATGACTTCAAACACATGACACTTACTATCCGTGTGACCCTGGGCAAGTCACTTAAGCATCATTGTCTCACAAAAAGAAAAAAAAAAGATATTAGGCTAGTTTGTTTTTTCCTTCTCTAGGTCATTTTGCAGATGAGGAAATGAGGCAAACAGGGTCAAGTGACTTTACCCATGGTCACACAATTAGCAAGTAACTAAGGCTGGATTTGAACTCAGGTCCTCCTGATTCCAGAACTGGTGCTCTATCTAATGTACCACCTAGCTGCCCTACAACTTACTTCAATTCATGAGTACAAATTCAATAAACATTCATTGTGTTCCTACTAGTGTAAGCCAATGGTTTTGTCAACTGCTAGAAAAAAGTAAACAATGAATAAGTACAGACAAAACAATGCCAAGAAGAAGAACAGACTATTAACAGGGGAGAAATTAGAAAAGTTCTGCCAAAGACATGAGAAGGGTATTTTTTTTTTTAATTTTTGTGGAGCAATGAGGGTTAAGTGACTTGCCCAACCAAGGTCACAGAGTTAGTGTCAAGTGTCTGAGGCTGAATTTGAACTCAAGTCCTCCTGAATCCAAGGCCAGTGCTTTATCCACTGAGTCACCTAGCTGCCCCCTAAGAGGGGTGTTCTGAAGGAAGTTTGTGATTTGATAGGATTGAGCTGGTGAGGGAGTGCATTTCAGAAGGGAGGGGCCATTTGTACCAAGACTTTGTGGGGGGAAGGAACTAGTTTAAATTCAATAAGCATCTTTTAAATGTCTACTATGTGCCAGGAACTATGGTGCAAATAAAGACAATTTGAATTTATGTGAGAAAATTGACTTAGAGAAATAAGGAAGGAGAGGAAGAGGAGTATCCTTACATCTTGAGATAGATACATTAGGTTGTTGAGTCATTAATGCTTACAAGCAATTGTCCCGATTGAGTCCCTGCCAAGAGTCCCCTCTCTACTCTATACCTGGTTCTCCAGTTCCCAGATTCCTTATGGGAAAAGAGAGAGCTTCTATGTCATATGGTAAAACCTGACTAATACCCTTTAAAGGACCTAAAACTCACTTAGATTTAAATACTCTCAAGACCACTGTTTACCCTAAAAGGAGTCCAGGGGAGGGGAAGAGGTCCACAATACAATCCTAATTAAGCACAGCATAGAGATGTACCTAAGGAGAGTTGCATGAGGACTCCTCCCCTGGAAAAATAAAGACTTCCAGTAATCGTTAGTTATGAGCGAACCCTATGACAACATGATAGCTCTAAATTTGAGGTATTTTTTCTGGAACTTTGTGTGTGCAAGGGGAGAGTATGGCTCCAATTTGGAGGATGTTTCAGCCACAATGAGGAAAAGTGATATTTATGCATAAATTATTTTTCCTATACCTACTTGGTATAAAAGCTAATTATTTCTAATAATAAATGAGTGGTACACTAGATAGGGATTTATGATTATTATTGTTTTCTTTGTCCTTCATTCTCCAAGAGGATCATGACATCACAGGTGATATCATGACTTATAGTGAATTGGATTTAAGTGAGGGAAGGCTGTGCAAAGTCACTAACCTGCCTCTTTTCACCAGAACCATCTGGGTCCAGGTATATATTAGGATGACTGGAGATGACCTTGGATGTTTTAAGGCAATTGGGATTAAGTGACTTTCCCAGGGTCACACAGCTAGTAAGAGTCTGAAGTCAGATTTGAACTTAGGTCCTCCCAACTTCAGGGCCAGGGCACCACCTAGCTGCCCCAGGGATTTATTAACAACCATACTAGAAAAAATTTCCATGACCCATGGAGTTCCGTAGCCAGCTATCCTCTGAGAGCCTGAGCCCCTAAAATGAGGAAGGGATGAAATGGAATCCTGTGTGCACAGGGCAATTGAGGCCATTTTAGACCTCTGAAGTGTCCAAAGTGCATATACCTAAGGGCAATCGGTCCAGAATGGAAGGAGAGGGCATGGTCTTCATCATTTATGTGCACTTTGCTTAGTTTTGCTAATATATTTGTAGTTCCTAGGGAAGGATAGCTGACTTAAAGTAGACCTAACATTCAAGTTTTGTTGTTTTTTTTTCCCATCAAACTTCAGCATAGCCACGTAACCTAAGTTATTTAAATGCTTACACAGTGAAGAAACAAGATTGGGGGGAAATACTGTCATCAGAAAGCAGTGGGAATTCCAAATTTAAGACTGCCTCAAATTTATCAGGTTATGATGAAATGACAAAAAAAGCATTTTCCATTAGAAATAGGATGAAAATTTTCTTAAGTGAGTACACCATGCCTCATTAAAAGATCAATTCTTTATTTGGAGAGTGAGGAATATGCCTTTAGCTAAGTCCTAATGATTTACTGGGAAGTTGGTGTTCAGATGGTTTTGCACAAAATAGTAGGAAGGGAACAGATTTACTCCTATTTTTAACAGAAGTCCCAAGTACATACATCCCAAAAGTGTCCCCTTTCAGAGATTCTTTGGACAGTTTTACGTCCTATAGTAGCAGAAGTTAGAGTGATTATGAGTGGAAATCCTACTCTGACTTTCTGGAAGAAGAGATTATACTCAGATCCTTCTGGATTGTGGAAATTTTTGTGCTACCTTTGATTTGGCAGACGCTGGTTCCAGGCATGATTACAACTGTTTTTAGTCTGCCTCTTTTAGCAGGGATCTCAGAACCCTAAAAAATGACAAAGAGGAAAATCATTGAAACTCTTTCACTACATTATATCTCAGATTTTTTCCCTTTCTTTTTTGGCAAATGTCTTTTGTTCAAGCACTGTCTCAGCACTCTTTAGAAAATGTGATACCATTTTGCACTGAATTCCTAAATTAAAAAAAAAATTGGCTGACTCTAGAATTTCTCATAATTCTGTTCCAATAATTTTGGCAAATTGTTATACTGTAAACCCAGAAAATTAACATCGCCAGATAAACAGTCTGATTATATCTGGCATGATCAAGGTTTCTTAGTGGGAAAATGTAGTCTCCTAATGCAGCTGACAGAAAGCCACTCTCAGACCTTTTCATAAATTATTAGTTAAGATTAACTGAGCAAAGAGATTTCAAATCTCATTTATAGTTAGCCGATAGCTCTGAATATGCAACTTCTCTCTTAAATGATCAGCAAATTAGTCTTGCTTTCTAATGAGCAAATGTTAGCCAGAAGGGATGAAGATGAGGAGGGAATGGAGGGGTGGGGGGATAAAAGGGAAAAAAAGCCCAAGTCATCCCCTGAAAAAAAAAGGAATATGAAAAATCTTGACAATTTCTGAAGTCCAATTGTATTTTAATCAATGCCTCCTGAATAAACTGGAAAAGTAGCACTGTCTTTCTCAGCTGTAAGATTCAAAGTCTAGTGCTCCATTTGCATGATTTTGAAGGTCAAATGCCTGCTATCCAAGTCTTACTGATCCATATGGACGAGAAATGCCACAATATGGAATCATCATGAAGGCAGATTGTCTCCCGTAAATCTGTCCTTTCTGTAACACATTCCAAATGTACCATATTGGCTGGATTATAAATCCTTTCAGGAAAATCAGACAGATTTATCTAAGAAGTCTCACACTGATTGAAGCATGAGTCCGTGTACAAGGAAGTTTTAGGTAGAATTTTATTAAAAGGTTTAGAATAAAGACCTGAAAGAGAGTAGAATTCTGCTGGTTTGCCTTTTAATTGTGTGGCGATTAGTCCTGGGCTTATATTTCTCATCTCAATTTATAGAAATATTTCTACATATAGTTAAATGAATTTCATTATATACATATGTGAACATTCATATTGGAAACAACAATCAAGAAACAAACATTTATTAAAGCATCTGCTATGTTCCAGGCATTGTGCAATAAGCTGGGGACAGAAGCATGGTGAATAAAATGATCCCTATTTTCAAGGATTTGCCATTCTATTGAGGGGGAAACAGTGAGTGCCTAGGTAAGTACATTGAGTAGGAATATAAAGGTAATAGTACAAATATATGCAAAGTAGAGAAATACAAGGAATAAGGTATTATCCTTTATAGGATCAGGGGAAGCTTCATTGAGTAATAATACTTGAGTTATAGTTAAGAGAAGAAATCTACGAACTAAAGATAAGGAGGGAGTATATTTTAGGCATAGAGAAAAACAGTGCAAAGGCCCAGAGATAGGAAATAGTGTTCTGTGTGAGGAACATATAGAACAGGTTGGATGGACCATGGGGTGCAGGAGGAGGATTAAAGCAATGTAATGTTTAACAAGACTGGAGAGATACTGTAGTTTGGAGCTTTCAAAGGTAAACAGAGGAGTACATATTTTATCCTGGAAAGAAAATCACTGGAAATGACACTTTTCGTGTCTTTTGCTTTACTATTGAAAGTGGCATCTTTAAATACAATATCATAACTAAGGATACCGACTGGTGAAGAGCACTTTGACAATTACATAATCAACATTTCCTTTCTGAACTCAAGCCCAAGTTACCATTTATTTGGCCATTATTGACACTTTGCAAATCTGATCTCTGTGGAATAGACATTATTATTATGCTTGTTTTACAGATGAGGAAACTGAGGCAAACAAAAATGAAGCAACTTTCCCAGAGTCATATAGATAGCAAGTATCTGAGGTCAGATCTGAATTGCAGTTTAACGTGCTATAGATTCAGTACTCCATCCACTCTACCATTTAGCTGAGGGGGAAAAAAATCATCCTCACTTTGCATAAAATTTGTGAACATGGGAAATGCATCCTCTGTTCCAAACCAGTGTTGAGGTTGACATAATTTAGGTAGGGATCCACTTCTCTACCACTATCACACATGCCTGTCTTGAAGAACCAAATGCTTATCTATTTGGTAACATACTGGAGTTCATGCAAAGGGTTTTCTAAGCTAGATAAATCAAATATCTATGAGACTGTCTTTGTGGGCAGTTCCATTCGTATTTCCCAAATCCAGAAACTTTTCTAAAACTTTTCCAATGGCAATGGGATGAATATGAATATCAGTTCTAATGAGGCTAATTGGTCGAGCTGTCCAGGTTTCTATCTTGTCCAGAGATAAATCTGAGAATGTTCAATCCTTTATGGTGTTGGAGTTTACCCTTTTTCCTCTGATATTGAAACTGACAGTTCTGATTAAACATAATAGCAACATCCCTGCCAAGCGGACACAGACCTTCAACACTTATTCAGACAGCCATCCTGGTCTGTATATTCAGATTTCTGAGGGTGATAGAGTAAAGACAAAATATAAAAGCCTAGATAGAGTGTTTTATTGCATGTCTACATTTATAGGAATGGTCTCCACATCTTTCCAGAGATTGAAGTGGCCATTGTCATTGCATCTGCTACAGGGAAGATCATAGTAAAGGATCATAAGATTGCTGTCACCAATGACAAAGGCCATCTGAGCAAGGTAGAAAAAGACATTGAGTACACAGTACAGGAGGATGAGAACCACAGGGCTGAAGATGAGGAAAGACAAAGGGAGTTTCCTAGATGTATGGTTTCTAAGAAATCAGCTGAGTCTTATACTTTGAATAAAATTCCTTAGTGAAAGATAAGAAATTCTGAAACAAAAAATGGTAATGAGAACAAACAGAAACCTTTGACAGATGTAATGAAATGACCAGCTGATTGGATAGGAAACAGACTTCTGAGAAGGAAGAATCTGAGTATTTCAGAGAAATACTGAGTATTTCTCTGAAGCTGAGTATTTCAGCAGAAAGAACTAGATGTCTACAATCCCATAATTATTATTCTATTAGAATATAAGGGACGTGCATGATGCCTTTGTGATCCACAGGGACTGGAGCTGCACCCTTCTTCCAGATCATTGAAGAAGTCAACTAGCATAGCAAAAGAGAGATCATTCTAAATAGCCTGCCAAAAATTGAAGGACCAGCTTTCTGGGTGCAGTGGTAGTAAAAATATAACATCTGAGCTGTTATATAAATTCTGGGCAATTTGAATACTTGAATGTGGCATAAGTTGAGCAGTGAACAACATTGTACTTCTCCAAGATTGAAAACAAATGGAAAAGCAATTCTTGTCTTAGACAATTTAGGGGGCATCTAGGTGGCATAATGGATAAAGCACCGACCCTGGATTCAAGAGTACCTGAGTCCAAATCCGGCCTCAGACACTTGACACTTACTAACTATGTGACCTTGGGCAAGTCACTTAACCCCCATTGCCCTTCAAAAAAAGATAATTCAACTAACTAATTAATTAATTCCTTTTTTATTTTTTAAATTTAATTTTATTATTTTTTATAGGGCAATGAGGGTTAAGTGACTTGCCCGGGCTAGTACATGTCAAATGTATGAGGCCATATTTGAATTCATGTCCTCCTGAATCCAGTGCTTTATCCACTGTGCCATCTAACTGCCCCCTTAGAGAATTTAAAAGAAAACAAAAGGGCAGCTAGGTGGTGTGCAGTGGATAAAGCACCAGCCCTGGATTCAGGAGGACCTGAATTCCAATCCGGCCTCAGACACTTGACACTAGCTGTGTGATCCTGGGCAAGTCACTTAACCCTCATTGCCCTGCAAAAAATAAAATAAAAAAGAAAACAAAAACTATTAAAATTGATAACAGTATTTTCAAAAGGCATAAGCTCTTGCCTTGAGTGAGCAAAATGTCTCCCACGGGTTTCTCCTGCCTTCATAGTCTTGACTAAAGGCTTTTTATCCCTGCAGCAGGTGATTTTCTGCTGCAGGTATCAAACTTTTTAGATAAAAAAGCAAGGTTCTCCAAGATAGCTTAACAACCTCAGATATTTTTCGTGGGGACTTCTATTTTTGAACCAGGGGCTTGGATTCTTCTCTCAGAGACCAAACTCTAGCTTACAGTGGACATTCCAACTATTTTGTTGTTGTCGTTCAATTGTTCATTCATGTCTGACTCTTTGTGATGTCATGGACCATAGCATTTCAGGTTCTTTTATCCTTTTACCTCCCCTATACCTCCAAGGCTGTCCAAGTTCATGTTTGTTGTTTTCATGACACTATCATCCATCTATCTGTCTGTCATATCTCTCTATCTCTCTATTGCTCTATCTCTCTATCTCTCCCTTCCTTCCTTCCTTCCTTCCTTCCTTCCTTCCTTCCTTCCTTCCTTCCTTCCTTCCTTCCTTCCTTCCTTCCTTCCTTCCTTCCTTCCTTCCTTCCTTCCTTCCTTCCTTCCTTCCTTCCTATGTATCTCATCTTCTGTTGTCCCTTTGGCCTTTTGCCTTCAATCTTCTGGAATTTCAGGATTGGGGGGGGGGATCATTGGAGTGCTCTTTTCTTGTTATATGGCCAAATTATCTATGCTTCAGCTTCAATATTTGATCTTCCAGTAAATGGCCTGAATTATTTTTTAAAGTATTGACTTATTTGATGTCTTTGCTTTCCAAGAGACTTTCAAGAGTCTTCTCCAGCACCACTCTATGAAAGCATTGATTCTGCAGCTCTCAACTTTCCTTATAGTTCAACTCTCATAGCCATATAGTGCTGATGGAAAAAAACACCTTGCTTTGACTCTATGGACAATTGTTGGCAAATGATGTCTCTGATTTTTAGTATGTTGTCCTGTTTTGCCATAGCCTTCCTTCCAAGGAGCAAGGGTCTTTTAATTTCATGGCTGCAGTCATCAACTGCAGTGATCTTTGAGCCTAAGAATATAAAATCTGAAAATGCTTCCATTTCTTTTCTCTCTATTTGCCAGAAAGTGATGGCATCATTTGCCAAGATGTTAGTTATGGTATTTTTTAAAAATTAAGGACTAAGCCAGCTTTTACATTCTCCTCTTTCACCCTCATCAAGAGGCTTCTTAATTCCTATGCTCCCATTTAAATAGCTAAATACTACTATGTAAACCAGGCACTTATTATTTTCCCAAAAATTATCAAAGATCTCTGAGGTTCTACATTACCCATCTGGTATCAAAATGATATGTATTTATAGATGAAAAAATAATAACAGATCGTCCCTATATCTCCTTCTTGTGTTATTAACCAGGCAGTCATTCATCTTTCATTAAAATTTGACCTTCTCTAGGAATTCCTCCTAGTCCCTCAATAACACAACTTTTTCTTTGAGATTGTTTCCAATTTATCCTGAATATATCTTGTTTGCACATAGTTGTTGACCTGCTTTCTCACCCAATAGACTATAGGCTCCTGGGAAATAAGGGCTATCTTTTGTCTTTTTTGTATCCAGATGATTTAGCACAGTATCTGGCTCATAGTAGGCAGTTAATAAATGTTTAATGATTGACTGACTAAATGGATATCATATTGTTTCTGTCATAAATTACCAATTTGTGTATGGCATATAATATGACCTCATAAGTTTGTTATCAGATTCATCACTACTACCATCATCATTGCTGTCACCATCATCACCATCCCCTCACATTTGTCCTTGAAGTTATGTTTCATTTTACCCTCACAACAATCTGGTGAAGGAGAGGATATTATTTTCCTCATTTTATCAGTGAGGATTTGGAAACTCAGTGAGGTTAGGTGATTTTTTTAGTTATACAACTAATAAGTGTCTGGAGCAATATCAAATTCTGCATCATTCTTACTCTAAGTTCAGTGCTTGGAGCTGCACCACCATTTTGCTATGGTGAATGTGATCTGGTGGAGGAGATGTGCCTGTCTGTTCAGGTTCTCCTGAATCCAGGGCTGGTGCTTTATTCACTATGCCACCTAGCTGCCATAGTAGTTCTTTTTAAAGTGGCAAGATACTGGATACTAAGGAGACAATCCTCAGTTAGGTGAAGATTAGCCAAATTGTGCTATGTCAATGTAATGGAATACTATTACATCATAAGAAATTATAAAACTGGAAAGACTGGAATTAACTGATATATAGGAAGAAACAGAACCAGGAGATCATAACATACTAGCAATAAAAAGATTCACTTTACTTAAAAAAAGAAAAAAGAAAACATTGCTGATCTACTCCTTATCCACATTTGCCATGGCAGTAACTCTGGGACAGAAAGATGTATCATCAGAGAATAGGAACTTAGCCAAACAACTGAAGTACCTTATAAACTAGGCATTTTATGCTTCTAGTCCTCCAGACAATGTCCAAAGAGTAGCCCCATTAAAGGAGTCCATCCCAACCTATGTAAGATCAATAATGTTCCTATTACATCCCACCTCTAGATGGCAAGGTTCCCCAAATCCTCTGGGTGAACTTCCACCATTTATTTTTTATTTTTATTTTTTGTTTGTTTGTTTTGTTTTACTCTAAAGGGCAATGAGGGCCAAGTGGCTTGCCCAGGGTCACACAGCCAGTAAGTGCCAAGTGTCTGAGCCCGGATTTGAACTCAGGTCTTCCTGAATCCAGGGCCAGTGCTTTATCCACTGTGCCACCTAGCTGACCCCCCCCCAAATTCTTGCCCCCAAGAACTTCCACTATTTTAATAACTTGAAAACAATTATAACTTTGGAAAACAGTATTGGATCAGGAACTAAATATGAGCAATAAAAAGATAAAAACTATTAAATAATAAATGGTACTTAAAAGATGTTCCTCAATGGGGATAATGACAACAAAATATGGAACATGAATATCATGGCATATTTTTGTGTTATAAGAAACAATAAATATAATGAATACAGAGAAGCACTTCTCTTTGCTACACTGCTGCAAAGAGAAGTAAATAAGTCTCTAGAAGCCTGACAGTTAATAATTCTACTACTCCTGATCCAACAGATCAAACTGGCTAGAAATGGCCACACATATTGACATATTTTTTTTCAGCTCCCTATAATCCATTGATAGTCTCTAGATAGGATTTGCCTTCTTAACTGATATAGGACATCATTATAGGAGAAGTTTGTGTAGAAAAGTACTTCAACCTCCTTTACCTCCATTATTAGATATAAGTTTTGCCAAAGCCCTGGACCCTAAATTGTTTAATATTAACTATGGGGGATAGTTCAGAGAACTCCAAGGGATTCCATTTGGCATTATTTATCATAATGTCATATAAGTTTATATAACCTCCTTATAGGTTCTGATTCCCTAGAATTTGATAGCCATTCCCATAATCTGCTCATCCTGAGTACCTACAAAACCTGAGACTATAGATTGGGGTTTTCTATCCATCTTCACCTGAGCAAGGTAATTTTTTTTCCATACTAGTCTTCCTCTTCCTTCAATCCCCTGATAGGAACTGAAAATGCCCTAAAGGACTCTATGGACAAGCTCTGGTAAAATAGGAACTTGGGTTTTAATTTACCATCTGGCTAGGTCCTGGGTTTCTCTCTCATTCCTAGAAACTTTTGCAGATTGTAAGATCACTTGGAATGCAACCTCATCTTTACCCTCTGCCCACTTCCTCTGATTGTAGGGTTAAGACCTCCTCCATGAACCCACATATAAAGAGGACACAGGCCAGTTATCTCTTCATTTGTCACCTGGCTGGACTTTAGACTTCCCCATCATCTCCTCATACTTGGTACTTCCTTCCCATCCCTAACCTCCTTTTTAGTAGAAAAAAAGATTTCCTGGGGCAGCTAGATGGCGCAGTGGATAAGAGCACCAGCCCTGGAGTCAGGAGTACCTGATTTCAAATCCGGCCTCAGACACTTAACACTTAACTAGCTGTGTGACCCTAGGCAAGTCACTTAACCCCAATTGCCTCACTTAAGGAAAAGATAAAAAAAAAAAAAAAGAAAAAAAGATTTCCCCAAGATCATGAGGCTAGTATGTCTCAGATGGGTGACTTGAACCCTGGCCTTCCTGATTCATAGTGGAGCTCTTTATCCACTATATCATTCTCAAGAGATAGAATACTCTTTCTAAATTGCTGTGATTGATGCCTGAGCAAATAGAAATGCATGTTACCATATGAACCTTGTGAATATTTTTGAGTGTACATAAATTGCAATGTGTTAAGATTATTTCTTCAGATCAAAATAAAATCCCTTCCATTGGCAACCTCTGAAGTAAAATTCTAAACTTAATTATAAATTGACTTTGACTTTGTATCTTCCTCCCCAACTCTGTGATTTTCCTAGTCTCCACAACTACAACCAATCCTCTCCCCCAACCAAAAAAGACCACTAATTTTGTTTTTTTGTTTTTTTGCTGGGTAATGCAGGTTAAGTGACTTGCCCAGGTTCACACAGTAAGTGTCTAGTATCTGAGGTCAGATTTGAACTCAGGTCCTCCTGAATCCAAGGCCAGTGCTTTATCCACTGTGCCACCTAGCTGCCCCAAAAGTGCACTAATTTTAAAAAGAAATTTATGATCAAAACACCTTATTTATTCTTGCAATGGAGATTTGCAAAGTCTCCCTCATGCTAGTGACATTGTATCTAACATAACAGTTTGGTTTCTATGGTTTGAGAAGCATTTTGCTTTGCTATACTTATTGCAGCACATGTAATTGAAAAGAGGCATATGGAGACCAGCATGCAAAACCTACCAAACACTGCTGAGTGCTTAAAAAAACTCCTTTAATTATTTGAGAAACCGATTTTTTTTTCTTTTAAAAACTCATGCAAATTAATTGCACCTCTTCGATCTGAGGTAGTTTGGAAAGAAAGCTTTTGCTAGCTGCTTGCTTGGGTTCTCTCCTCCCTCTCTGAAACAAAAAATGAAAACAAGCAGGAGGAATGAAAGGGCTGACAACCTGTTGCTCTCTGGGCCCAAACCACATTCATTCCTAATAAAAGCCAATGAGGCTGTACCTGCCTACACCTCTGCAGGGTTGGGTGCAGACTATCTTTCCTACATGCGAACCCGAGCCAGGACAGATGGATAAAACATCTCCCTCCACATGAAGGGGCTGAATATTACCTGGAAACAAAGCAGGCAGAAGATGAACAGACCTTTATAACAGAATGTGCATCTGCCAAGACAAAAATACCCGACAAGCTTCTGGTACTGGCACAGTGACAGTATGAACAAGCTGTCTTAGCAGTGATTCTGCAAATCATTTGAGTTTAAATTCTGTACAGGGCATAAGGGCCCTAAAGCAACACATTCTATATCCAGCTACCTCCCTGTTTATGGAATAAATGGGGCTACAGGTAAAATAAATCCCTCGGAGGTTTTTATATACGCATATATTATGTATGTGCATATAATAGGCATGTATCTCTTTAGCTATTCCTATGTGCTCATACACATATATGCTTTAAAAAAAGTAGTTGCTTTTCTGCATGTATTTTCTTTCTTTTTTCTTTTTCTTTTTTTTTTCCTTTTTTTTTTTTTAGTTCAGCCGCCTGGCATTCACTAACCCACAAGCTGCTGTTTCTCTTTCCAAAGAAACTCAGATGAGTGGAGGGGCCAAGAAAAATTAGCCCAACTGATGAATGCAATCTCGACAGAAAATATGCTTTTTATCAGAGACCACATGTTGCCAACCACAATTAAGTAAAACTGGGAGATTTCATCAGACATCAGCCTGCAGAGGAGAAATTATTTACCTGGTAGAAGGAGGAAATAGCAAGTTTCTTGGATGATTGACAATTCTTTCCATTTCATAGGAAACGTCACAATCTTAAGAATTCAAGACAAGGAAAGGTGACTTTTTTCCAAATAGTGGAACTCTAGGTCAAAGAGTTAGTGGCCAAGATTTCTGTTAGTATGAAATAAACCCCTCATCTTCTCTTGCTAAGGGAAATCCATTTCAGTGATATTTTAATTGACTAAAGTGCACATCAGATTTCTCGGCTTTCCACAGAAATGAGAAGGCAGAGTGATTTTTCTCCCTAGAGCCAACAATGTAGGATGTTATATCATTTGAAGTTATTTTGCCTAGAGGGAGGTATTTAAAAAGAAATTATATTGCAAACAAGAGATGGTAAAACATGGCAACTATACAGAAAGAGAAACACTGGTATTGTTGATGAAATGACATATCCTGAACCCCTTTGCTTTTCTTTTTTTTAATTTTCTTTTATTATTTTCTGGTTACATATTACATATAAGGATAGTTTTCAATATTTATTTACACTGGATTTTTAGTTCCAAATTTTTCTCTTTTCCCTGGTTCCCTTCCCTCCCTCCTCCCCAAAATGGAAAGCAGTCTGATATAGGTTGTATATGTACAGTCACATTAAACATATTTCTACATTAGTCATCTTGTGAAAGAAGAATCATAGCACAAAGGGAAAACCCCAAACAAGAAGGAAAAAAAAACAGTACAAAAGGAGAAACTGTATGATTCAATCTGAATTTATAAATGACGGTTCTTTTTTCTGTATGTTGAGAATATTTTCTATCATGAGTTCTTTGAAACTGTTTTGTATTGTTGTACTGCTGAGAAGAGCCAAGTCTATCCCCATTGTTCATCACACAATGTTGCTGTTACTGTGTACAGTGTTCTCCTGGTTCTGCTCCACTCAGTCAGCATCAGTTCATGTACGTCCTTTCAGTTTACTCTCAACTCCTCCTGCTCATCATTTCTTACAGCACAATAGTATTCCATTACATTCATGTAGCACAGTTTGTTTAAGCATTCCCCTATTGATGGACATTCCCTCAATTTCCAATTCTTTGCCACCACAAAGAGAGCTGTTATAAATATTTTTGTACATGTGGGTCCTTTTCCTGTTTCTGTGGTCTCTTTGGGATACAGCCCTAGTAGTGCTACCACTGAGTCAAAGGGTATGAACAGTTCCATAGCCCTTTAGGCATAGTTCCAAATAAGCTCCACCAACAATGCATTAGTGTTCCAATTTTCCCACAGCTTCTCCAACATTCATTATTTTCCTTTTTTGTCATATTAGCCAATCTGATAGGTGTGAGGTGGTTCCTCAAAGTTGTTTTAATTGCCATTTCTCTGATCAATAGTGATTTAGAGCATTTTTTTCATATGGCAATAGATATCTTTGACTTCTTTATCAGAAAACTGCCTGTTCATATCCTTTGACCATTTCTCAATTGGGGAATGACTTGGATTCTTATACATTTGATTTATTTCCTGACATATTTTAGAAATGAGGCCTTTATCAGAAATGATGGCTGTAAACATTGTTTCCCAGTTTTCTGCCTCCCTTCTAGTTTTGGCTGCATTACTTCTGTTTTTACAAAAAGCTTTTTAATTTAATGTAATCTAAGTCTTCCATCTTGCTTTTCATAATATTCTCTATCTCTTGTTTGGACATAAATTGTATTCCTCTCCATAGATCTGAGAGGTAAACTATTCCTTCCTCTACTTATTTATCTATGGTATCACCCTTTATGTCTAAATCTTGAACCCATTTTGAACATATTTTTGTATAAGGTGTAAGATGTTGGTATATTACTAGTTTCTGCCATACTACCTTACAGTTTACCCAGAAGTTTTTGTCAAATACTGAGTTCGTATCCCAGAAATGGGAGTCTTTGGGTTTATCAAACAGTAGATTACTATAGTCATTTACAACTGTGTCTCCTGTGCTTAACTTATTCCATTGATCCACCTCTATTTCTTAGCCAGTACCACATAGTTTTGATGACTGCAGCATTATAGTATAGCATCAAATTTGGTACAGCTAGCCCACCTTCCTGTGCATTTTTTTCATTAATTCCCTTGATATTCTTGACATTTTGTTTTTCCAGATAAATTTTATTATTTTTTCTAGCTCTATAAAATAATTTTTGGTAGTCTGATTGGTAAGGCCCTGAATAGGTAAATTAATTTAGGTAGAATTGTCTTTTTTATTATATTAGCTCAGCCTATCCACGAGCAAATTACATTCTTCTAATTGTGTATATCTGATTTTATTTGTGTGAAAAGTGTTTTGTAATTGTGTTCATAGAGTTCCTGGATTTATCTTGGCAGGTAGACTTCCAAGCATTTTATATTGTCTACAGTTACTTTAAATAAAATTTCTTTTTCTATCTCTTTCTGCTAAGCTTTGTTGCTATGTATGGAAATGCTGATGATTTATGTGGGTTTATTTTATATTCTGCAACTTTGCTAAAGTTGTTGTTTCTAACAGATTTTTAGTTGATTCTTTAGGATTCATATCATCTGCAAAAGAGTGAAAGTTTTGTTTCCTCCTTGTCTATTCTAATTCTTTAATCCCCCTTTCTTATTGCTACAGCTAACATTTCTAATACAATATTAAATAATAGAGGTGATAATGGACATCCCTGTTTCACCCCTGATCTTATTAGGAATGCATCTAACTTATCCCCGTTACATACAATGTTTGCTCATGATTTTAGGTAGATACTGCTTAGTATTTTAAGGAAAACTCTGCCTATTCCTATGCTCTCTAGTGTTTTTAATAGGAGTGTTGTATTTTGTAAAATCCTTACCTGCATCTATTGAGATAATCATATGATTTTGGTTAGTTCTGTTATTGATGTGGTTGATTACATTAATAAGTTTTCTTTCTTTTTTTTAAATAGAATTTTATTTTATTTTTTTTAATTTTTTAATAGAATTTTATTTTCCAAAATATATGTAAAAACAAATTTTAACATCAATTTTTTAAAAAAATTGTTCCAACTTCTCTTTCTCCTCCATTCCCACCCCCTACCCACTAGAACTCAAGCATTTCAAAATAAGTTATACATGAGTAGTCATGGAAATCATTCCCACATTAGCTAGGTTGCAAGAGAAAACAGTCAAAAAGCTCCCAAAACTTCAGACTCAGGAATTGTCAAAGAGAAAAAAAAAATTTTTTTTAAATGTGTTTCCAGGGGCAGCTAGGTGGTGCAGTAGACAGAGCACCATGAACAGGATACTATCAGAAAAACCTGGAAAGACCTACATTAATAAGTTTTCTAATGTTGAACCAGCCTTGCATTCCTGGTATAAATCCCACCTGGTCATAGTTTATTATCCTGGTGATCACTTAATGTAATCTCTTTGCTAATATTTTATTTAAGATTTTAGCATCGATATTCATTAGAGAAATTGGTCTGTAATTTTCTTTCTCTGTTTTAGCTCTTCCTGGTTTAGGTATCAACACCATATTTGTGTCATAAAAGGAGTTTGGTAGAACTCCTTCTTCATCTATTTTTTCCAAATAATTTGTATAGTATTGGCATTAATTGTTCTTTAAATGTTTGGTAGAATTCACTTGTAAACCCATCTGGCCCTGGAGAATTTTTTTTTTAGGGAGTTCATTGATGACTTGCTTAATTTCTTTTTCTGAAATGAGCCTATTTAAGGATTTTATTTCTTCTTCAGTTAACTTGGGCAATTTGTATTTTTTAAAAATATTCATCAATTTCATTTAAATTGTCAAATTTATTGACATACAGTTGGGCAAAATAGTTCCTAATCATTGCTTTAATTTCTACTTCATTGGTGGTAAGATCACCCCTTTCATTTTTGATACTGGTAATTTGGTTTTCTTCTTTTTTTTAATCAAATTAACCAGTGGTTTATCTATTTTATTGACTTTTTCATAAAACCAGCTCTTAGTTTTATTGATTAATCCTATAGTTTTCTTGCTTTCAATTTTATTAATTTCTCCTTTAATTTTCAAGATTTCTAATTTAGTATTTAATTGGGGATTTCTAATTTGTTCTTTTTCTAGCTTTTTAAGTTGCCTGCCCAATTCATTGATCTCCTCTTTCTCTTTTTTTATTCATGTAAGTATTTAAACATATACAATTTCCCCTAAGCACTGCTTTGGCTGCATCCCATAGATTTTGTATGTTGTCTCATAATTGTCATTTTCTTGGATGAAGTTATTGATTGTTTCCAATGTTTGTTGTTTGACCCACTCATTCTTTAGGATGAGATTGTTCAGTTTCAAATTAATTTTCAGTCTACCTTTCCATGGCTCTTTATTACATGTAATTTTTATTGCATCATGATCTGAGAAGGATGCATTTAGTATTTCTGCATTTCTACATTTGACTATGAAGTTTTTGTGCCCTCATACATGGTCAATTTTTGAGTATGTACCATGTACTGCTGAGAAGGTATATTACTTTCTATCCCCATTCAGTTTTCTCCAGATGTCTATCATATCTAACTTTTTCTAATATTCTATTCACCTCTTTAATGTTTTTTATTTTGTGCTAGTTTTATCTATTTCTGAGAGGGGAAGATTCAGATCCCCCACTAGTATAGTTTTGCGGTCTATTTCTTCTTATAACTCATTTAACTTCTCCCCTAAGAATTTTGATGCTATACCACTTGGTACATACATGTTTAGTATTGATATTACTTCATTATCTATAGTACCATTTAGCAAAATGTATTTTCCTTCCTTATCTCTTTAAATTAGATCTATTTATGCTTTTGCTTTGTTTGAGATAAGAATTGCTATCCCTGCTTTTTTTTTTTTTTTTGCCAGGCAATGGGGGTTAAATGACTTGCCCAGGGTCACACAGCTCGTAAGTGTCAAATATCTGAGGTTGGATTTGAACTCAGGTACTCCTGAATCCAGGACTGGTGCTCTATCCACTGCGTGACCTAGCTGCCCCACTAGCCCTGCTTTTTTTGAGGTCAGCTGAAGCATAATATATTTTGCTCCAACCTTTTACCTTTATTCTGCATGTATCTCTCTGCTTCAGATGTGTTTCTTGTAAACAACATATTGTAGGATTCTGGTTTTTAATCCACTCTGCTATTCACTTCCATTTTATGGGAGAGTTCATCCCATTTGCATTCCCAGTTAAAATTATGAACTGTTTATTTCCCTCCACCTTCTTTTTGCCTTTGTTTGTACTCTTTTTTCCCTTCTTTCACCCTATTCCACTTGACCTGTGTTTTGCTTCTGACCACTGTCTCCCTCAATCTGCCCTCCCTTTTATCAGCTGCCCTTCTTTTACTTGTCCCTTTTGCCCCCACTTGTACTCTCCCTTCTATCAATACCACCCTTTTCCCCCTTCCCCTTTTGTTTCCTTAAAGAGTAAGCTAATTTTCTTTATACAAATGGGAGTGTATTTTGTTTCCTCCCTGAACCAAATCTGATGATAGTAAGGTTGCAACAATGCCCACCCCTCCCTTCTTTCCCTCTATTGCAATGAGTACTTTTTGTTCCTTTTAATTTGATGTAATTAACCCCATTCCACCTCCCTTTTCTTATCCTCCCCTTAGTTTTTTTTATTTTTCCCCTTAAATTTCTTTATATCATCACTTCAAAGTTGATTACCTTAACAGAGGTACAGATCCCAAGAGATAAAAGTATTATCCTCCTTCATAAGGACTCAAGCAGTTTAACATCATTGAACAACCTCCCCCCGCTTTGTTTACCTCTTTACAGTTCTCTAGAGTCTTGTATTTGGAGATCAAATTTTCTGTTCTGTTCTTGTCTTTTTCTCAGGAAGCCTTGTAAGTCCCTTAATTCATTGAATGTCCATCTTTTCCTCTGAAAGAGAATGCTCAGTTTTGATGGGTAGTTGATCATGGGTTGTAATCCAAGCCCCTTTACCTTCCTGAATATCATATTCCAAGCCCTGAAATCCTTTAATGTTGAAGCTGCCAGGTCCTGTGCAATCCAAACTGTGGCTCCATGATATTTAAATGGTTTCTTTCTGGCTGCTTGGAGGATTTTTTTCTTTCGCCTGATAATTCTGCAGTTTGGCTACAATATTCCTTGAAGTGTTCCTTTTGGGGTCTCTATCAAGAGGTGATCAGTGGATCCTTTCAGTGATGATTTTATCCTCTGATTCTACAATTTCAGGGACGTTCTCCTTAATAATTTCCTCGAATATGTTGTCTACACTCTTTTCTTAATCATGGCTTTCAGGTAGTCCAATAATTCCCAGATTATCTCTCCTGGATCTATTTTCCAGGTCAGTTGTTTTTCCAATTAGGTATTTCATATTTTCTTCTATTATTTCAGGTTTTTTTTCCAACTAGGCAAATTCTTGCTGTCTCATGGAGTTATCTACTTCCTTCTGCTCAATTTTAATTTTTAAGGCCTTATTTTCCGTAGTACGTTTTGCACTTCTTTTTCCATTTGGCCAATTTTTTCTCCCATTTGACCATTTTTCTCTCTCATTTGGCCAATTGTATTTTTTAAGGAATTGTTTCCCTCAGTCAATTTTTGTGCTTCTTTTTGCAGTGTAACTCATTTCTCTCATTTCTTTTTCCATTTTTCTTCTACCCTTCTTCTTTGGTTTTTAAAAGTCTTTTTGAGCTCTTCAAAGAAAGCTTTATGGTTTTGAGGCAAGATCATCTTTCCACTTGGGTCTTCACTTGTTGGCATTTTGACCAACTCATCGAAGTTTGGATTTGGGTCTTCCCTTTCATCATAGAAATTGTCAATGATAAGTGTTCTTTTTATTTCTTGCTCATGTTGTAGGCTATTTTTAAACTGATAAAGTTGAAGTCTTCTCCTGGGGCACAGGATTCGCTATTGCAAGCTTCTTACTGCTCTCAGCTACCCCACTCTCAGCTGTGTCAAGTTGCAGCAGTGAAGAGCTGCCCACTGAGCTGAGCTTTGCTGAGGTGAGCTGCCACCTGAGCCGAGTAGTGCTGAGCTGCCCTCCCCTTTCACCCAGGTGAGACAGACCTTTCCTGAAGTCTTCTTAATTATCTCAAATAGCAGGATTGTGTCTCTCTTTTTGTAGGTTCTGTAGTTCCCCATGCTGTTTAGAGGCTTTCTTTAATGTTTTTGAGGGAAATACAGGAAAGCTCAAGCAAGTTCCTAGTTTCTCTCCACCATCTTGGCTACCCCTTTGCTTTTCATTCCCTTTGGATCCCACCTGACCATTGCTGCTTCACAAAGAAGGGGACAGGCACAATGCAATGAGTATCTAGTTTCAAAGATCTCTATTATAACCATCAACTTCTTCCTCTGCCCAATTTTTCATAGGACCATCCTCCAACATTTTTGCTATCTTCCTTTTCCTTTCAGTCAATAGTCATTTAATAAAACACTTAAGAGCATGGTATGTGCCAATCAGTGGTTCCAGAATAGAATACACAAAGAAAGCCAAAGACAGCCCCTACTCACAAAGAGCTCAACATGCAAACAACTATGTACAAATAAGACATATATAGGCTATATTTGAAATAACCACAGAAGGAAGGGCCAGGAATTAAGAGGGGCTGGAGAAAGTCTTTCTGTGAGAAGCTGGAATTTTATCTGGGACTTGAAGGAAGCCAAGAGGTTGAGATTAGGAGGGAGAATGTTCTAGGCATGGGGAAAAGCATGTGGAAATACCTGGAGTCAGGAGATTGAGTTTCCTGTTCCAGGAAGAGCAAGGAGACTAGAGTCACTGGGTAATAAAGTATGTTTGGGGGAAGGTATAGGGTAGAGTTTAAGATATAACAAGAATGAAAAGACATTGGATGGAGCAGGTTATTAAGGGCATTGAATGCCAGGTGATTTTACATTTGATCTGGGAAATAAAAGGGTGCTACTGGAGTGTATCTATTATGGGACTGATAGCATTAGACCTCCACTTTGGAGGAGAGGAAGGGGTAAAAGTTAAAGGAATAAGCATTTATATAGTGCCTACTATGTGCCAGGTAATACATTAAGTGCTTTTTACAAATATCATTTCATTTGAACCTTAAAACAACAACTCTCCAAAATAGGTGCTATTATTATCCTCATTTTATAGAAAATGAAACTGAGGACTGAGGCAAATGGACATTAAGTGAGTTGTCCACTATCACACAGCTTGCAAATATCTGAGATCACATTTGAACTTGTCTTCCTTATTCAAAGCCAGTATTCTATCTACCATATCACCAGCTACCTCTAAGCCAAGTGAAATGGCATTAGGCCATGTGCTTCAGAAATGTCATGGTGCATCACACTTTCTTCTATGCTAATTCCCCCAACACCCAGTGTATATGTAAGGCCCATAAAGCAAATGTTTCTCTTTTATAACTTTGGGAATCAAACTGTCAATCATCTTCAGGGGTCTACCAAGTAATCTCTGAGATAGGGCTATGTAGAATTCATTTTGAAAGAAAAATATTAATCAATAATTCAATTCAAGTCTACATACTTTAAGTAAATGCCTATTCTATGCCAGATTATGAAACAAAGGCAAAAAAAGAAAGATCCTTGCCTTCAGAGAGCTTACATCAGTTTGGAAGAAAGAGCATGCACACAGATTAAGTACATAAAAAGTATAAACAAAATCATTTCCAGGGTGAGTTCACAAGTTTAAAGTGTTCTGATAAGGTATAAACATCAGGCTCCTGAGACTACACAACAGTAGTCATAAAGTCACAGATCCTGTTAAGATAACATAAGTCATGGGGCAGCTAGTTGGCACAGTGGATAGAGCACCAGCCCTGGAGTCAGGAGTACCTGAGTTCAAATCCTGCCTAAGACACTTGACACTTACTAGCTGTGTGACCTTGAGCAAGTCACTTAACCCCAATTGCCTCACCAAAAAAAAAAAAAGATAATGTAAGTCATCTTTTCAAATAGTCTTTTATCATTAGCATTTCACATTTTTATAAGAAATAAATATCTGTTCTATAATGGATATAAGGGTAGCTAGGTGGCACAGTGGATAGAGTACTGGGCCTGGAATGAAGATGACCTGAGTTCATATGTGAACTCAGACACTTCCTATGTGTGTGACCCTGGGCAAGTCACTTAACCCTGTTTGTCTCAGTTTCCTCACCTGTAAAATGAGGTGGAGAAGGAAATGGCCAACCCACTCAAGTATCTTTGATAAGAAAATCTCAAATAGGGTCAGAAAGATTCAGACATGATTGAAACAATTAAACAATGAAAACACCTGGTATATATAAACATCCATATGTACATATGTGTAATACATACATGTCATGTACTTGTAAATAAATTGCTCTTTTACAATATGCAAAGGCCCCTGATGTAAACCAATGCTTAAGCCTTAAGTATTTTTTAAATAGAATGGTTAAGTAAGGAAGCAAATAGTGAGGAAGGGGAGCCTAACCCCAGGGCTGGCTCCCCCAGTACTGAACCCTTTCCATATAATGTGCCTGGATCCTGAAGAGAGGTGCCTCTTAGTAGAAAAGGAAGCCAACAAGATTCCTCTTCACTTTTGAGCCCAGCACTGACTCTTTTTTTTGTGTGTGTGGGGCAATGAGGGTTAAGTGACTTGCCCTGGGTCACACAGCTAGTACGTGTCAAGCGTCTGAGGCCGGATTTAAATTCAGGTCCTCCTGAATCCAGGGCCAGTGCTTTGTCCACTGCACCATCTAGCTGCCTCCCAGCACTAACTCTTAATGCTAGATTTGGATTACTCCTGTTGATCAGATTCTTCCTCTTCTTTATAAATATGAAGTAAGAAGATAAGAAAGGAAAGAAAAAGTTTATGAGAATATGATGGAGGGAAAAAGACAATGATCATAATTGTGAATGTAAATGATATGAACTTACCCATAAAATTCCTAGAATTGCCAAAATAGACATTTAATATTTGTTAATTGATTGATTTGAGAGGGGCGGCTAGGTGGCGCAGTGGATAAAGCACCGGCCCTGGATTCAGGAGGACCTGAGTTCAAATCCGACCTCAGACACTTAACACTTACTAGCTGTGTGACCCTGGACAAATCACTTAACCCCATTGCCCCGTAAAAAAAAAAAAATGATTGATTTATGGTTGATGGATTAGCAAGTTTAATCCAACATTAGAGTTAAAAGAAGAATGTAGAGAAATATTTTTTATACATCAGGTGAATTTTTAAAAATGGAGATAGAAATCACAAACTCAGCCAATAATAAAAATAAACATGGTTAAAAATAAAAGCAGAGAATATACCTTTAAAGGTGCCATAGATAATGAAATAGGATCATTTCTCAGTATATATGCACTGAATGACAGCAGCTAAGTACTCAACGAAATAGAATAGGGCTTTAACTTGTCATCTCCTTGGTATCAATAATTCCTGGTGGAGGAAACTCCCTCTAACCTGTGGGAAAAGAAGAGATCTTCACTTTGGTCTTAGTCTAAGTCCTTTTCCCTCCCCTCTTTTGCTGGAGGAGGACCTTGTGAGCTTCAAAAATTCTGGAAGATATTGGGATTTTCATTTTCCTATCACTGTCTTGGCAGTATCCTTAGATCAGCTGATGGCAGCATATACATGTGGGAACCAATAGACTGAAGCACGTACATGGTATAGTACATAGGGTGCCCAGCCTGGAGTTAGGAAGACCTGAGCTCAAAATCCAACTTCAGATACTGTGTGACCCTGAACAAGTCACTTAACTACCATTTGCCTTAGTTCCCTCATCTGTAAAATGGAGATAAGAATGCAATTTACCTCTAAGAGTTGTGAGAATCAAATAAATAATAGTATTAAAGCACTTAGTACAGTACTTTGTGCATATTAAGTATTAAATAAACATGAGCTATTATTAGTTATTATTTATTTTCAAGACTCCATAATGAGCCTAGCAAAGAGATCATGTATTTCTTTTGTTGTGTTTTGTTTTTTGTTTAGAATTTTTATTTTCCAAATTACATGTAAAACAGATTTTGACATAATTTTTAAAACTTTGTGTTCCAACTCCTCTTCCTCCCTCCCTTCCAACCCCCCACCCCTAAGAACTCAAGCAATTCAATATGAGGTATTCATGAGTAGTCATGGAAAAGATCTTCATATTAGCTAGCTTGTGAGAGAAAACAGAAAAAAAACAAAGCTTCAGATTAAGGAACTCTCAAAAAATGCTTCAATCTGTTTTCAGATCATATATGTCCAATGAGAAACATATTGGGTATTCCACAAATGTTAAAAAAAAAACAACTTCCAATCATCAAGAGATATGTTATCCCTTTGCCAATATGCTCCCTAACTTGAGCCCACTTTCCATCAGCATGCCACTAAATCAAGCCTTGACTCATTCTACCTCCCTCTGATTGACTGGCTGGAGGACAGAAAATCAAATTCTCCTACTTTATTGAGGGTAGAAACTGTACTTTTGGAATCACTCCATCTCTATCTGTTGTTCTGTCTGGCTTGAACACCAAAGAATAAGATGCCCCCATGCCAGGTACCGTTTGGCATCACCTCCCTCTATTGTCCTCTGTCTTTTTGTTGCTGTCTCCCCCCATTAGGTTGTAAGCTCCTTAATGTCAGGGATTGTCTTTCTTCTTATTAATTGTATCGTCAGCACTTAGAACAGTGCCTGGCACTTAATAAATGTATATCCCCTGGGCTTTATCTGTACTTGCAGGAAAGTGTGCCACAGACTCTGTTTTTTTGGTGGGATTGGGGGCAGATGATGTTTTATGAACTATCCATACTCTAGAGTAAACTTAAGTCTGACTGATTAATATGACTTGCAGTTTGCAAACTTTCACTTCCTTTCTTCTCCCTCTTTTTACTCTTTGCAGTACAGTTTCCATCCTCATCATTAAACTTAAGCAAGGCTCTCCAAAGTTACACATGATTACTTCATGACCAGATCTAATGGTATTTCTTCAAGCCTCATCGTTATTGACCCCTGCTAAAAAAAGTTTACTCATCTGTTTGTTTTCTTTCTTTTTATAACAGTTCAAGCAAATTTTATTATCCTGATTTTTCAAGTCAGGAAAGTAGAGCTTGCTACTGATACAAGTGTTCTTTCCTCCTCTTCTCTATCCCCCTCCTATGAACAAAGCCATATATTTGCATTATGTGAAAATGAACACATCAGAAGAACCTGTAGCTATTCATGTAGACAAAAATGTATGATGTACTACTAATACTTCTTATGTCAAGCTTAATTATTTTAAGGAAATAAGGTAACTTGATCAGATTAAATCTATACACTACAATGAACAAATGAAAACTGTCTTAAAAGTTCACTATAATGGGAGATATAGATAGATAGATAGATAGATAGATAGATAGATAGATAGATAGATAGATAGATAGATAGATAGATATAGTCATAGACATAGACATAGTCATAGATATAGATATAGATAGGTACACACATATATATATACATATACATACACATGCATATATATGTATGTATACATGTATGTATATATGTTTATAGCATGGTGACAAAATTTGAAAAGTTAGGGGAAGATCCATAAACGAAATAAAGATTAGCCTGATCTGAGCCCCTTGCCAAGCAGGAAGCCTGGGAGGAACTGCCCAATGGGAAAAGGGTCAGAGGAACACATGAGCAGATGGAAGCTCCAGGCTGAAGAGACTCCAGGAACTGAGGGAAGCTTCAAGATTAGATGGTAGCTAAGGCAAAGTGGCAAAATCTGAAAAGTCAAAGCAAAGCCTTAAAGTCTCATTTATGATCCCATTGTCTACAAGAAGCCTTTAGTTATTCACCATGAATGCTAGTGTCTTCCCTCTTGGATTATCTCCAGTGGGTCATTTATACATTTTGTGCATGGTAATCTTAAGGAGTTCTTATTAGGTTGTGAGCTTTTTAAGAGGACAGTTTCTTATTCATTCTTTGTATGCTCAGTGCTTAGCACACTGCCGGTGGAGGAAAGCACACCTATTGGGGCTCAAGCCAATGGCGTAAAATATCATCCACAACTTCCCAGGGGCACCTCTAGAACCTTGAGGGAAGATGTGGTCTTCCTTCCTCTGGGACCCAAGACTCATTTGTGAGGGTTGGATAAGGATTCCCAGAAGGTCTACTTTTTTTGTCCTTGAGTTTCAATGATCTATAACAGTGGTTGTCAGAAAGAATGACTTCCACTCCTGTTAACAGTATGTGCTTTCCCAGGCATGGGGCCAAGAAGCTATACCACAAATGAGCCCTGCTTTGCAAACCCTATCCATCTTGCTGGAGCAGTCACTCAGTGTGACATTTGCATTTGTCCCATAAGCAAGGGAGTTCACCTGATGCAAGGTGGCCCAATTAATGCTAAAGGCCTTGTCTCTTCTGTCCCAAGCTTCTGCAGAATACCAATATAACATCCATTTGAGAGAATTAAAGAGCAATCAATCATTTGTTCTTCAGGACATGCTGGGGAGACAGGTAGCTTCTCTCTGGGCAGCAAAGCACCCATCAAGCTTAGTTCGAAGCAACAGAAGTGACAAAGAGCCAGTATCTATTGGCCATCAATTACTTCCTTCTAGTTAAAAAAAATAGAAGTACAGTTTCATAGAGGACTCCACACCTAGCATATCTTCACTTTTGGTGCCTGAAGCCTTAGGTTATTGGGGGTGGGGAGGACTTCCTGTTGCACTCAATTTCTGGCTACTGAAAATTTATAGGGAAAGGCTTAAAACCTGGTCAGATCAGTTCCTGTTCTCTTTCTCTCAAGAAATGATTTATTCCACCTTATGAGACCTCTTTTAAAATAAATTATCCTTTTTTGTGCATCTTTTCCATTCATTAACAATCGACAACATTCAAATAGCAGTCACAGATGCTAATCAAAGCACATACTTTGTAGACATAAATCCCCCATATTAGCCTTATAATTTCACTCCCACTTGCAAAATTAAAAACTGCCAGAAGCCACTTATTTGTGAGTGAACATATTGGCTAAAGGTACCAGTTAAGGTATTGAGCAAAGAAAAGCAATTAACAAATTTTTAAATTAAGGGTGTTGTTACTGTTGCTTTTATTAGTTAGTATAATTATGACTTATTTTAAGTAAGACCTCATACCTTGTTTATAGGCATCAATATATCAGTGTATTAACCACATTGGAGCATGGTAATTTTAGGGGATGCTCAGGAACCAGACATTTTGATGTCTTACCATTATTTCTGGGGCTCAATACTATAAAATTCCTACATATTCTAGATCTCCACCATATAAGTATATTGAATGATACTGGGTTCTTAAAGTGAAATGCAAGATATGTGAAAATTGAAAATACTGGTGAAATTTAAAAAAAAATTCATTGTAGTGGATAGGTTTAATCTGATCAAAATACCATATTTCCTTAAAAATGATTAAAGTTGACAAGAGAAGTATTAACAATATATCATATATGCATATATGTATGTGCATATATATGCATATACACATACATACATTGTATATCTATCATCTATGTATCTATCTATCTATCTATCTATCTATCTATTACCTATCTTTTTGTCTACATGGACAATAAGTAGTTCTTTTGATGTATCCATTTTCAGTGTAGTACAATTGTATGTATTTGTTTACCAAAAAGGGGATAGAGAAGAGGAGAAAAGAATACTTGTTTCAGTAACAATATAAAAGGGTTTTTCAATAAATATTTGGGGTTTGTTGTTTTTCTTTTTTTTTAAATTTTATTTAGAGTTTTCCCCAAGTTACATGTAAAAAAAACAAAACATTTTTTTCATATTTTTTCAAAACTTTGTGCTCTACATTTTCTTCCTCACTCCCTCTTCTACCCACCCAATGAAATCAAGCAATTCAATATAAGTCATACATGTGCAGTTATGCAAAACATCTTCACATTAGTCAGGTTGTGAAAGAAAATCGACAACATAATTTTAGAAAGAGGAACTAACAAATAAAATCATACTTCAATCTGTATTCAAACACCATGAGTTCTTTTTCTGTTGATGGTTTGCATTTTCCATACATCCTTCTGATATCATCCTGCTCATCATTTCTTGTTTTTTTATTTTCTTTGTTTTTTTGTTTTTGTTTTTGTTTTTGTTTTGCACGGGGCAATGGGGGTTAAGTGACTTGCCCAGGGTCACACAGCTAGTAAGTTTGAAGTGTCTGGGATTATATTTGAACTCAGGTACTCCTGACTCCAGGGCCGGTACTCTATCCACTGTGACACCTAGCTGCCCCATGGTTTCTTTTTCCTGTTTACCGTTCTATGTTTCTCTAGGGTCTTGTATTTGAAAGTCAAATTTTCTATTCAGTTCAGGTCTTTTCACCACAAATGCCTTAAAGTCCTCTTTTTATTGAAGTCCCATTTTTTCCCCTGAAAGAATATACTAAGTTTTGCTGGGTAGGTGATTCTTTGTTATAGTCCGTGTTCCTTTTCCCTCTGGAATATCATATTCCATGCCTTATGGTACTTTAATGTAGATGCTGCCAGACCTTGTGTTATCCTTACTGTAGCTCCACAGTATTTGAATTCCTTTTTTCTAACTGCTTGCAATATTTTCTCCTTGACCTGGGATCTCTGGTATTTGGCTACAATCTTCCTGGAAGTTTTCCTTTTGGGATCTCTGTCAGGGGGTGATTGGTGGATTCTTTCTATTTCTATTTTACCTTCTGCTTCTAGAATATCAGGGCAATTTTTGCTGACAATTTCTTGGAAGATGATGTCTAAATTCTTATTTTGATCATGTTTTTCCAAGGAGATATTTCATATTACCCTCTAATTTTTTATTTATTTGAGTTTGCTTTATTGTGTCTTGGTTTCTCATAAAATCAATAGCTTCCATTTGTTCAATCCTAATTCTTATGCAATTATTTTCTACAGAGAGGTTTTTTTATCTCCTTTTGCATTTGGCTTTTCAAGCTGTTGACTTTTTTCTCATTACCTTCCTGCATTGCACTCATTTCTCTTTTCATTCTTTCCTCCATCTCTCTAAATCCTCCTTCTAACTCTCCTACTTCCTCTTCAAAGTCCCTTTTGAGTGCTTCCATGGCCTGAGATCAATTTATATTTTTCTTGGGAGCTTTGGATGTTGGAACTTTGACTTTGTTATTATCTTCTTCTGAGGGTGTATTCTGGTCTACCTTTTCCCCCAAAGAAGCTTTCTATCTTCTGCAGTTTTCTCTGCTTACTCCTCTTGACCCGGATGCAGATGTCTGATTGTAATCAGATTCTCTATGGTGCGAAGCATGGCATACCTGTGCTGCTCCACCACTGGGCCTTAGCCACTCCAGTCAGCCCACTGATTCAGAACATGTGCTCCCCTGCCCCAACTCCAGTAGAGACTGCAACTACCCTGGCCAACCACTGAATCCCCTCTCTGGTCTGCAAGTCAAGCCTCAGAAGAAGCTGCTGATGCTGAAACTCCAAGGCCCTGGAAGCTCCATCTGTTCTGGGCTGCCTCTGAATGCTGGGCCAATCTCTTATCTCAACTTGAACAGCAGGTGATCTCAGTCATCCAATTAAGCTGTCTTTGGCTAGAAAATAGTCTCACTCTGTTCTTTTCTGCTTTGGGCTGCTCTGGGAGTTGTCTTATGGCATTATTTTTGGGAGTGTGTAGATGGGTTTTGGGAGCTTGTGGAAGTTATAGCCTTTCCTCAGTCATCTTGATTCCACCCCAGTATACGAGTTTTAATCTGAGTTCTATGACCTACTAGTTGTAAGGAAGACCATTTTATTCTTAGACCTATACATTCATGACTTGAAAAATGAGGATAACAATATGCTTAAATTGTTATAAAAAAGGAAACAAATTGTAAATGAGTAAACTTTTTGGGAAGTGGGCTAAAAAGACAAAATTAGACCTGTGTTTGAATTGGCATAGGAAATGCCATAAAAGGAACACATATACCAGTATGCTGGAACCAACTCAGATTGATTTTTTTTTTGTGAGGCAATTGGGGTTAAGTGACTTGCCCAGGGTCACACAGCCAGTAAGTGTTAAGGTCTGAGGTCGGATTTGAACTCAGGTACTCCTGAGTCTAGGGCTAGTGCTCTATCCACTGAGCCACCTAGCTGCCCCAACTCTGATTGATTTTTTTTTTTTTCGGTAAGGCAATTGGGGTTAAGTGACTTGCCCAGGGTCACACAGCTAGTAAGTGTTAAGTGTCTGAGGCCGGATTTGAACTCAGGTACTCCTGAATCCAGGGCCAGTGCTTTATCCACTGTGCCACCTAGCTGTCCCCTCTGATTGATTTTTGAGAGTCAGTCGTTAAATTTTTGATGTGACTATTTACACCTCAGAAATCAGCAAATGACATAAATTAGAATTTGGTGTATAATTTTTATTGACTAGATTATAGAAAGTCTTGGGGGAAATGTTACAAATACAAAATGAATTTTCAAAATTTTTTCTGTAATTTTTAGAAGAGACATTTATTATTTACCAGCATACCACTAAATCTACCCTACCAATGCAGCCCAGCTGTCTTCTGTAGCTTATGGGTTTAGAGAGTTTCTGGGGAAGTGAGAAATTTAGTAACTTTTCCAGGGACTTATAGCAAGTATGTGTCAAAGGCAATACTTGCCAAGAGATCTTTATGACATTGATTCTGGCATTCTTTTCACAATGCTATGCTATTTCACATCATATGAATTATTGTCATCACCAGCACAACCATCATCTCCATCATCATAAACACCAACATGGGCATCACCACCACCATTGATATTACTGTCTCTATCATCATAACCACCACCATCACCATCACCGTCACCACCATAATCATCATCATAATTAATGATCAAAAAGGATGAGATTGGCACACATTCTCATAGCACATGATTTAAAGAAAACACACATAATCTTTCAGAATAAGCATATATCACTCAACTGAGAAATAGTTGTCAGACAATAGGGATAGCTGACTGAGTTTGTTATATATAACTGAAATGCTATTGCAAGGGTCCATGAATGGAATTAAAATGTTCAATAATATATCAATAAAAATCAAAACGCTGACTGGGAAATGAATATTTCTATGGCAAAATGGAGGCATTTATGATGAAAATTGGGAATAAGATCATGGAAATAAGAAGTTATAGAAAATCTTTAAGGATTATGGAGATAAATGTAGAATTTGCCAAACAATAATTTAAAATGTACAACACATCTCTACTAGCTACAAACATTTTGCCACTATCAAATGCCTGGCAATTTTTGGATTTGTGGTTATAATCTCAATACTTTTCTTGAACAATAAATGTCTATAATACAATTACAGGTGTCAAAATATCCTGAAGTGTTCCATCTATATAAGAATGAGAGTATTAGCATAAAATGGTTGACCACAATTACCTACACATAATGATGAACAAAAACTTAAGAACATTTAAACAAATTTGCTATATTAAATACTCACAATTTCTAAGCTTTTATTATAAAAGCTTTAATAATGTAGAGACATAATAGAAGAAGTTGAAATAATGTGGGAAAAGGATGAAGTTTTTATACCTGTCATCCTTTCTGCTTTTGGCATTGAAGCAAGAATTCTTTCAGTGAGTCTAGGGAAAATGGGCTTACATCTGAAGACTTTTATGTAAATATGAAAAGCAAGGTTAATTTCATACACATGTATAATAGACTACTGACCATTAAATATAAATGAATAATTGCAGAATGATGACTTATCCCAGGACACTTTTACTTAAACTCCACTAAACAGTGTGACAAGAATAACTCTTCAAAGCCCAATTTGTTATCTGTCTTGTAAGGTGGAGTCAGAGAGAGGTGAAAATAAGATAAAAGAATGCCAGTGAGTATAGTGGACAAACAGGAATAAAAAAACCATATTTTAGACTTCTGAGAAATAACACAATTAAAGGAAACAAAGAATCCTCAAGGAAGGCAGATGTGGAAAATTTCATAAATTTGGGTATTGTTTAATAAATCACCAGAAAACATCAAAATATGTACATTGATTATATTGATTACAAAAAGCCTTAGACTCAGTTCTTTACTCATGACTTAGTCATGTACTGAAAATATGTAATTTCCAATGATAGTATTTGATGTTTACATTCCAAAAATCCAACTGCTTAAAACATAAAACCAGAACATTAATATGAAGAATAATTTTCATTAAAACTGGTATCTTCCAGGTAGATAGTTTAAATGTCCTAGCATAGATTCATTATTATCATTCCTAAATAGAACCAAGGAGGCTTTTCAAGTCAAAAAAGGAATTGTATAAAAATATTATATTAGTTATTTGATGTGTATTTATGCCAAATTCTATGAACACCCCCCTCTAAAAATAACATTAAACAACTACTTTATCTCATGGGATTTTTTTCTTGGATTTATACAATAAATTAGTAAATTCATTCATATGTTAATTTTAGTTGAATCTCTTGGGTTTTCCAAGCAACTGATTATCATACAGAAGAGATGATACTTTTATTTCCACTTTATTATCTAATTGTTCATTCAATTTACTTTTATGGTTTTATTGCTATAGTTAAACTCAATTTTAGAAATATGTCAAATAATAAATGTGAAAATGGAAATTTCATTTTATCCCAGTATGTCCTCTGGATAGTACTAAGTATTGGTCTTAGATATATTTTCTTTGCCATATGAAGGAAAGATACCTTTATTCTTATAATTCATTTTTTCACTTAAAATGTTTTGTTTTGTAAATAGATTTTTCTGCATTTCTTGATAAAATTATGCAAATTTTATTGTTTTCCTCTGACTGGAATACTAAATTTATAGTATTTCTAATACTGAATTATGCTTATATTAATGTTATATATTTTTATTATGTATAATCCAACCTAATCATAGTGCATGATATTTTTGCTGTTTTTAACCTTCCTGTAAATATTTTTTAAAACATTTTTGTATAATATTAGTTAGTGAAGTTAATCTTTAATTTCCTTTCTCTACTTTAGCTCTCCACAATTTCTGTATCACTACCACATTTGACTCTTAGAAGGAGTTCATCAGGACCACTTATTTCTCTATTTTTTCAGACATTTTATACAATATCAAAATTAATTATCTTTGAATGCAAGATAGTTTTTCCATGGAAATCCATCTCCCCTTATTTCTCTTTCCCCATTTTGGAAGTATATTTAGGTATTTTAATATTTTTTTCTGAGATTGGGTTATTAGAAATTCAGTAAATAATCTTTTTCAAAAGCTAATGAGTTACAACTGGTTGATTGAAATTGAAGAATGGCTAAACAAACTGTGGTATATAATTATAATGAATTATTATTGTGCTATAATAAATGACTAGCAGGATGATTTCAGAAAAAAAAACCTGGAAAGATTTACATAAAGGATGAAAAGTGAAGTGAACAGAACCAAGAAAATGTTGTACACAGTAATGGCTATATTGTATGATGAATTGTGAATGACTTGGCTATTCGCAGCAATATGATGATCTAAGACAATGCCAAAGGTCTAATGATGAAGCATCCTCTCCACCACCAGAGAAAGAACTGATATTGTTTGAAAAAAGACTTAACCATGCTTGTTTACTTTCTTTATCCTTTTTCTTTTATTCAAGTCTTCTTGCACAAAATCAGTAATATACAAATGTTTTACTTGATTGAACATGTATAACCCATATCTGATTGCTTACCATTCAGGAAGGGGTGGGGATAAAGGGAGAATGGGAAAGATGGATAGAAGTTAGAACTCAAACTTTTAAAAATGTTAAAAATAATTTAAACATATAAATGGAGGGAATTATATATGCATATATACATATATGTCCATATATATATATGCTTGTATGTATATAAGAATAAAGAAAGTGGGGAGAATACCATAAGAAATTCAGCCATATATCATGAGAGAAACTAAAGTACCTCAGTCTTATTCCCAGAATTCTGAAAGAAATAAGTAGTAGTCACTTGCTCTCTCGAGAAATCAAACTATAAATTTTATTGTTTCCATTGGGGAGGTATTTGTCCATGTTTCTATATATCATGCATTTCATTTAAGTTGTCTGTGTTGTTGGCAAATAATGGAGCAAAATAACTTAAAACAAAATTATTTATTATCCTTTATTTATTATAATTTCTTTTTCATTTTAATTATTGGCAATTTCAGTTTCCTTTCTTTACCTTTTAAAATCAGACTAGATTGGGATTTAAGTGTTTTCTGTTTTATTTCTTAAAACAACTTCACATTTAATTTATCATTTTGATGTTTTCATCTTTTAAATTTATTGATTTCTTCTTTGACTTTCATAATTTTAATTTTCTTAGCAATTTTTACTTGTTTATTGTCTCATTGCCCCCCTCCCTTCATTGCTTGACCAGTTCTAAGTTTTATACTTGAAAGTCTTTGGGGTGCAATTCTTTTCTCAAAGAGTGTTTTGGCAACATACTGAAAGTTGTAGTATATCATGTCATCCTGATTTTTAAATGAAATCCTCTATTGTTTCCATTATTTTGTCTTTGACCATATAATATTTGAGGATTGAGTTATTTAGACACTAATCCCAATCTTTTTTTCCTTGTGTTCAATAAAGTATAAATTAAATATTTTTTGTCTTCTGTATTTGGTTGATGAGGTTTTTCTACTCTAAACATGTTTGGTTTTAAAGCTTCTATGCACACCACTCTTCCCATTCAATATTCCTTAGAATTCCATATTGTTTTTGTTCTGTTTTGTTGGGAAATGAGGGTTAAGTGACTTGCCCAGGTTCACACAGCCAGTAAGTATCAAGTGTCTGAGGCCAGACTTGAACTCAGGTCCTCCTGAATCCAGGGCTGGTACTTTATCCACTGTTCCACCTAGCTGCCCCAAATTCCATAATTTCTAAACTTTTCAAAATCATGTTCTGGTCCTTAGCTTCTTTTTTGTTTATCTTTTGGTTAGGTTTCTCTAAGCCTGAAAAAGTATACTTTGAATACAATAAGAATATAATTTTATTTGATTTTATTACCTGTAAATGAATTAAATTTCCCATTTAGATATTTAGATGTCATGTTATTTACTATTCCACATATATGTATATATTCATATATACATCCCATATATAATATATATTCCACCTCCCTCTCTCTCTCATATTAGAGCAATAGAGAATGTTGTTGTGATTTCAGTGGTATATAGAACTCTGAAGTAAGAAAAACAAATACCAATGCAGGTTGACAACCTCTCTGCCACATAGAAGATTGCATAGTTCTCTAGACCACTGGGAAATTAAATAATTCATTTAGCATCATATAATCAATATTTGTTGCAGGAAGGACTTGAACCTCGTTCTTCCTTTTTGTGTGCATGCCAATATATTGTGAGAGTGAGTGTGTCTCTCCAACCTTTACTGCCATGATTACATGCACCCAATTATGTGAAACAGTCTATGCCACACAATCCTTCCTCATTATTTCCTAGTTTATTTCCCTTTTCTCTGCTTTTTGCTTCTCTTCTTAAGGTCATTAAATCAGAGCAAAATCACTCCTGTTTGTTTTGTTTTATTAAGTAATAATTTTGTTATATATATATACATATATATGTAGAAGGAATAGAAAATTGTGCATAATAGACTTACATTTTCATGTACAATCATCATTATTATAGTCTTATGGAAATGCTTGATTTATTACATAAATTACAAACAAAAGAAATGAATTTAAAATAAAAAGCTTTTTAGATTTTGAAGATATTAGGATACATTCTGGTAAGAGGGCTTCTTTTAGTCTGAATGCATCTAGCTTTTGAACCACATTTGTTGTCACAGGGCATTCTATCTCTAATCACCTAGAGCTTGCTAGTCCATGCCCTCTGTTCTTCCTTGTTCAAAGGGGAAACTTTATCTGTCACTGCAGCATCTCTGTTCTTGTTATAGCTGAACCCACAATATGTTTTCTAGTCCTTTCCTAGTGTTCATAGGAAAAGTGTCAACAACAAAACATTTTACAAATGATTGAGTCATGGATTTCTTCATAGAAATGGAAAGTTTTGTGATGATAATTTAGGATCATATCATGGATACCCCAAACTACAGGGATGTTTTCCATTAAGATCCAACTCTTGTTGACTGATGCAAATTAATCTAATGAAATAATAGAAACTCTTCAACATAAAGCCATAGGTCTTAAAAATTTAGAATCTAGGGGCGGCTAGGTGGCGCAGTGGATAAAGCACCAGCTCTGGATTCAGGAGTACCTGAGTTCAAATCTGGACTCAGACACTTGACACTTACTAGCTGTGTGAGCCTAGGCAAGTCACTTAACCCCCATTGCCCCACAAACAAAAACAAAAACAAATTTAGAATCTATTGGATACATGGAAAGGTCAGATCATGTGGTTATAATTTTGTAGAAGCTCACTGTCTTTTATAAACATGTAGATGGTAAATACCTGTATTACAAATATAAACCACAAAAGTATTCTTGGGGATACAACAAATTAACTGCACTGGAATTGTAGAACCATTACAAATAACACTGTTGCCCATGGCTGCCCAAGCATAGCACTGATCTATGAAAATTTTATATATATATATATATATATATATTTTTTTTTTTCCTTGCAGGGCAATGAGGGTTAAGTAACTTGCCCAGGGTTACACAGCTCATAAGTGTCAAGAGTGTCAAGTGTCTCAGACCGGTTTTGAACCCAGGTCCTCCTGAATCCAGGGCCAGTGCTTTATCCACTATACCACCTAGCTGCCCCAAGAACAATATTTTAAAAATAGATGCTGCCATAATGAATACTTATAATTTCCCAACTACATGGAGTGTAATGCTTTCAGAAGAAATGAAAACCATGTGGGTATAGGATGACACACATATTATCTCTTTCATCCCATCATTATAGCTGTAATAAATGTATATTTTGGTGAGTCTACAGAAGATGAGTCTGTCTCAATAATTTTAACTTAAAAAGGAGTCATTTTATCAACCTGCATAATGTACCTCAACATTAAAAATAATGATTGATAGTGTCTACTTGTACGATCATTGCTATCAGAACTCCAGTGAAAATAAGAAAAATGAGGGGAAAAATAACTGGCATTACAATTATGCTTTAATATTTTCATGGTAATATATAGATAGTATATATGTATATATAATTTGTGTATACAGAGTATATATTATGCATATATATATTTGTGTATATGTATGCTTATTTGTATATGTGTGTATACATACATACATATATACATATACATACATATATATGGAGATAAATAATTTAATCCTCAAAAAAACCCACCATGAGGTAGGTGTTATCATTATTATTTTTATTTACAGATGTGTAAATTGAGATTGAAAAAGAATAAGTGTCTTGCATGGGGTAATAATTTGGTAAACCAAGGATTCAGAACAGGATTTTAGAGTTAGTTTATTTTAGAGCTCTTTTTGTCCAATCCTCTTATTTCACAGTTAGCTAAAGGAAATGACTTGTCCAAGGTCACATATGTAGGTCTGCAAAAAAAGAGACTATAATTAGAATCAACTTGTTCATCTCAATAGATAAAATATTTAAAAGCATATGAATGTTTTGCCTCATAATTAGGTAGTATAGTAGATAGAATGCCAGGCCTAGAGTCCAGAAAACCTGAGTTCACATCTGTACGCAGGTACTCACTAGCTGTGTGATCCTTGTAAAGTCACTTAAGCTCTATTTGCCTTGATTTCCTTATCTGTAAAATAGAGATAATAGTAACACCTACTTCCCATGGTTGTTGTGAGGATCAAATGCGATAATAATTGTTAAGCAGTGCCTGCAACATAGTATTACATAAATGTTATTGTTATCATCATCAGATTATATAATTTTTTATCCCTAGCTATGCCATGATTTTATCATCACGTTAGTATAGCACTCATGCTAAATGATTCAATTAATTGTCCAAATATTGGGGTTATTTGAAGAATCTCAGATATATATTGTTTCTATTCTGTGAAGTACCTGAGGGAATGCCTCTGGCTCAGATGAAAACAATGTCACACATATGCCCTTTTCTTCTGGAACTGACAGAAGGAGGAAAATAAATACATTAAGGGATTGACAGATACTTTCTAGAAGAACCAATTCTCACATACTTCTGGTCAAGCTTTACAAGCAGGGATTCATTCATAAACAGGGACAAACATGGCTTTACTTATTGTTTTTGCTTTTTAGCTTCTCTCTCAAATCAGGCCTCAGACACTTGACACTTACTAGCTGTGTGACCCTGAGCAAATCACTTAACCCTCATTGCCCCACCCCAAAAAAATTGGTTAAAATGATCCTTCAAGTTTTTATTTTGAGAACTCTTTCCTGATCAAATTGATGGATTCTTTTGATATTCTCTAGTTTCAGGAGACCTAGGTACCTTTCCTTTATAAATACTTGAAAGATGCTGTTCAGGTCTTCCTTTTGATTATAGTTTTCAAATAGTCCAATTATTCTGACATTCTCTCTCTTGGATCTATTTTCCCCGTCAGTTGTTTTTCCATTCAAACATTTTACATTTTCTTCTATTTTTTCATTCTTTTGGATTTGTCGGTTTATTCTTGATGTCTCATAGAATCATTGATTTGCACTTACCTAATTCTAATTTTTAATGAATTAATTTCTTCAGTTAGCTTTTGTAATTCTTTTCCATTTGGCCACTTCTAATTTTTTTCTTTTTAATAGTATTTTCTTTTATTTTTTCCAATTACATATAAAGACAGTTTTCAATATTCATTTTAGTAAAATTTAGTAAAATTTAGTAAAATTTTGAATTCCAAATTTTTCTTCTTCCTTCCCTTTCCTTCCCCCTCCCAAAGCCATCAAGTAATATGATATAGGTTATACATTACAGTTGCATTAAACATATTTCCACATTAGTCTTGTTGTTAGAGAAGAATCTGAACAAAATGGAATAACCAAAAAAGAAGAAAGAAAAGACAACAACAACAAAAGTAAAAATAATATGCTTTGGTCTGTATTCAGACTCCATAGTTCTTATTTTCTGGATGTGGAGAGCATTTTCTATCATAAGTCTTTTGGAATTTTCTTGGATTATTTATTGCATTGCTGAGAAGAGCTAAGTCTATCATAGCTGATCATCACAGAATGTTGCTGTTCCTGTGTATAATGTTCTGGTTCTACTCACTTCACTCAGCATCAGTTCATATAAGTCTTTCCATGTTTTTTTCTGAAATCCACCTGCTCATTTCTTACAGCATAATAGTAATTCATTACATTCATCTACCACAACTTGTTCAGCCATGCCCAAATGGATGGGGATTCCCTCAATTTATAATTCTTAGCCACAATAAAAAGGCTATAAATATTTTTAGATGTGGGTCCTTTCCCCTTTTTTGTGATCTCTTTCAGATATAGACCTACTAGTGGTATTGCTAGGTCAAAGGAAATGCACAGTTTGGTTGTCCTTGCCAGTTTTCTCAGCAGTCATTTTTGTTAAATAGTGAGTTCTTATCCCAGAGACTGGAGTCTTTGGGTTTATCAAACAGTAGATTGCTATATTCATTTACTACTCTGTTTTCTGTGCCTAACCTGTTTCAACTGATCCATCACTCCATTTATTAGCCAAGTAGCAAATAGTTTTTTGTTTGTTTGTTTGTTTTTTTGCGGGGCAATGGGGGTTAAGTGACTTGCCCAGGGTCACACAGCTAGTAAGTGTCAAGTGTCTGAGGCCAGATTTGAACTCAAGTACTCCTGAATCCAGGGCTGGTGCTTTATCCACTGTGCCACCTAGCCGCCCCACCAAATAGTTTTGATAGTTGCCACTTCCTAATATAATTTTAGATTTGGTAAAACAAGGTAACCTTCCTTTATGTTTTTTTTTATTAATTCCCTTGATATTCTTGACCTTTTGTTCTTCCATATTAGTTTTGTTATAATCTTTTCTAAGTATATAAAATAAGTTTTGGTAGTTTGATTGGCAGGATACTTTATTAGTAAATTAACTTAGGTAAAATTGTCATTTTATTATAATAGCTCAGCATACTCATGAGCAGTTGATATTTTTTCCATCTTTTTCCATCTGCTTTACCTGTGTGAAAAGTGTTTTATAATTGTTTTCATATCGTTCCTGGGTTTGCCTTGTCAAGTAGACTCCCAGGTATTTTGTATTGTCTATGGTTATTATAAATGTAATTTCTCCTTCTATCTGTTGTTGCTGGGGTTTCTTGGTCATATAAATAAATCATGATATTTGTGTGCATTTGTTTTATATCCCACAACTTTACCAAAGTTGTCAATTGCTTCAATTAATTTTTAATTGATTCTTTAGGAGTCTTTAAGTAAGCAATCATCTGAAAAGAATTATAATTTTATTTCCTCCTTACCTATTCTAATTCCTTCAATTTATTTTTCTTCTTGCATTCCTAAAGCTAACATTTCTAGTACCATATTGAATAATAGTGGTGATAATGGACATCTTTATTTCACCTCTGATCTTATTGGTAACGCTTCTAACATCCTCATTACATATGATGCTTACTGATGGTTTTAGATAGATACTGTTTATCATTTTAAGGAAATTTCCATTTATTCCTATGCTCTCTAATGTCTTTACTAAAAATCAGTGCTATATTTTGTCAAAATCTTTTTCTACATCTATTGAGATAACTGTATGATTCCATTTAGTTTTGTTATTGATATGATCAATTATTTAGATAGTTTTCTTAATATTGAATCATTTCTGCATTCCTGGTATAATTTCCACCTCAAAGTGTATTATCCTGATGATAAATTGCTATAATTTCTTTGTTAATATTTTATTTAGAATTTTTGAATCAAAATTAATTAGGTAAACTTGTCTATAATTTTCTTTCTCAGATTTGGCTCTTCCTAGTTTAGGTATCAGTACCATATATGTCTCATAAAAAAGGAATTTGGTAAGATTCCTTCTTCACCTATTTTTTTCAAATAGTTTATATAGTATTGCAATTAATTTTTCTTTAAATGTTTGTTAGAATTAACTTTAAATCTATCTGGCCCTGGAGATTTTTTCTTACGGAGTTCAATGATGGCTTCTTCAATTTCTTTTCCTAAACTTTGCCAATTCAATTATTGCATTTCCTCTTCTGTTAATATGGGCAATTTATATTTTGTAAATATTAATCCATTTCATTTTGATTATAAAATTTATTGGTATAGAGTTGGACAAAATGGCTCCCAATTATTGCTTTAATTTCCTCTTCATTGGTAGTGCATTCAGCCTTTTCATTTTTGATACTGCTAACTTGGTTTTCTTTTTTAAGATCAAATCAACCAAAGCTTTATCTATTTTTTTCATAAAACCAGCTCTTTATTTCATTTATTAACCTACAGTTTTCTTACTTTTTATTTTATTAACCTCTCCTTTAATTTTCAAGATTTCTAATTTGGCATTTAATTTGGGATGTTTACATTGTTCTTTTTCTAGCTTTTTTAGTTTGCCTGCCTGACTCTTTGATCTAGTCTTTCTCTATTTTATTCATGTAGGCATTTAGAGATTTGAAAAAAAAAACTCCCCTAAGAACTGCTTTTGCTGCATCCCATAAGTTATGGCATGTTGTCTCATTATTTTCATTTTCTTTGATGAAGTTATTGATTGTTTCTATTATTTGCTTGACCCACTCATTCTTTAGGATGAGATTTAATTAATTTAATTAATTTAATTTTAATTAAGTTTTGGTCTTTGACCCTTTGTTACACATAATTTTTATTGTAACATGACCTGAAAAGGATGCATTTATTATGTCTTCCTTTCTGAATTGACCATGAGGTTTTTATGCCCTAATATGTGGTCATTTTGTGTATGCGTGTGTTTGTGTTTGTGTAGGTACCATATACAGCTTAGAAAAAGATATATTCCTTTATATCCCCATTCAGTTTACTCCAGAAGTCTATCATATATTTTTCCAAAATTCTATTCACCCCATTAACATCTTTCTTATTCATTTTGTGGTTAGATTTATCTACTTCTGAGAGGGTAGTTTGAGGTTACCCTACTAGAATAGTTTTGCTGTCTATTTCTTCTTGTAACTCATTTAACTTCTCTAAGAATTTGAACACTATACCACTTCAAGCATATATGTTTAGAATTTATATTGCTTCATTGTCTATGGTATCTTTTAGAAAGATGTGGTTTCCTTTCTTATTTTTTAAATTAGATCTACTTTTCCTTTTGCTTTGTCTGAGAAAAGGATTGCTACCCCTGTTTTTTTGTAACTTCAGCTGAATCATAATGTATTCTGTGCCAGCTTTTTACCTTTACTCTGTGTGTATCTCTCTGCTTCAAATGTGTTTCTTGTAAACAATATATTGCAGGATTCTGGTTTTTAATTCACTCTGCTATCTGCTATGGTTTAATGGGAGATTTTATCCCATTCACATTCATAGTTATGATAAAAAACTGTATATTTCCCCCCATTTTCCCTCCTATTTTTCCACTTGTTTATACTTTTCTATCTCCTTTTGCCCTGTCCCTTTCACCAGTTATGCTTCTGACCACCACCTCCCTCAATCTACCCTCTCTTCTATCACCCCCACCTCACTTTTCTTTCCCCTTTCCCTTCTTACTTGTGAATTCCCTTCTGTAAGTACCTCACCTTTTCTTTCCCCTATACCCAACTACTTCTGACCTCCCTTCTATCAGTGCTCCACCCTTTTCTTTTTCCCTACCCATCTTACTTCTATATATGGTAAGATAACTTTCTATATCAAACTGAGTGATGAGTATAAGGTTGAAACAATGTTCACCCCTTCCTTCTTTCCCTCTTACAACAGGACTTTTGTGACTTTTTATGTGATATAATTTTCCACATTCTGCCTCCCCTTTCCTCTTCTCCTAGTATATTCCCTTTTGTCACTCCTTAAGTTTTTTTTTCTATATCATCACATATACCCTCTATCTGTGCATACTTCTGTCTGCCTTAATAGAGATATAGTTCTTAAGAGTTACAAATAGGGGGCAGCTAGGTGGCACAGTGGACAAATCATGAGCACTGGAATCAAAAGGACCTGAGCTCAAATCTAGCCTCAGACACTTGACACTTACAAGCTGTGTGATCCTGGGCAAGTCACTTAACCCTCTTTGATCCATAAAAAAGAGTTACAAATGTCTTCTTTCCTTGTAGAGATATAAAAATTTTTACCTTTTTGAATATGTTTTTTCCCTCTTTTCCCTTCTGATGCTTCTCTTGAGTCTTATATTTGAAGATCTGATTTTTTGTTTAATTCTGGAATTTTAATCAGGAAAGTTTTAAAGTCCCCAATCTCATTGAATGTCCATATTTTTTTCTCTGAGATATTATATTCAGTTTTGCTGGGTTGTATATTCTTGGTTGCAATACAAGATTCTTTTCCCTCTAGAATATCATATTCCAAGCCTTCTGATCCTTTAATGTTGAAATTGGGAGGTTTGTAATGGTGTAATGGTGACTGGTGCTTCTTTATATTTAAATGATTTCTATCTGGCTGCTTGTGGTATTTTCTCCTTCATACACAATTTCACTTTTAAAGTATCTATTATCTTTTTCCATTTTTGGAGCTTCCTTTACTATGCTAGATGATTATTTTTTCATGAACCTCTTGCATAATTCTCATTTTTTTTTACAATTTTTCTTCTGTATCTCTTATTTGATTTTAAAATTCTTTTTTGTGCCCTGCCTGATACTAATTCTTATTTCATTTTGAGGCTTCACATATAGAAGTTTTGACATTGTTTTCCTCTTCTAAGTTTGGGGTTTTAATCATCCCTGCTACCATAGTAGCTTTCTATGCTCAGAGCTTTTTTTTTGTTTTTGCTCATTTTCCAGCCTATGTCATGACTTTTAAAGTTAAGCTCTTCTCCTGAAGTCCTGGGGGCACTGTCCCAAATTTATTGTGCCAAGGGAGAGGGCCCTTGTCATTACCTTTCTGTGTGGAGAATATAAGGTTAGTGCCTTGCCTGCTGGACTGTGGTCTCCTGGTCTAGTCTAAACTGATGCTTCAGAACATCTGGGCCCGCCAGGCCTGATTTCTGATCTGCTGTTCTGGGACTGGAGGCCTCATAGCTGAGGTCCTGTGTTGCTGGCCTGCTAAACAGGGGCCACAGGCTTCTTTTGCTGATATGTGCAGGATTTTGTGACTTCCCTCTGGCCTGCCTGAATACCACCTTTGCTGGACTGTATTGGCCTTTTATTCAAGTGAGATAAACCTTTAACTTCAGTCCTTCTAAGTTATCGTGGACTGAAAAGTTGTTTCACCTTGTCATTTTGTGGGTTCTGTTGCTACAGAATTTGTTTTGATTTAAAGTTTTGTCAAGGGAATTTGGGGAGAGCTGAGGCAATTTCCTGCCTTTTCTCCACCGTCTTGGCTCTTCCACCTGTAAGATATAATCCTGATCAACACATGAACGACCACATTTCAAATTACTCCTGATGAAACATGTTATCCAATATTCAGATAAACAAGTGATGGATTCAGAGTGAAGATTGAAGCATATTATTGTGGATTTTAAAAAATCTTTTTGGAACATAGCCAATATGAAATATTCTTTTTCATTTCTATACATACTTCTAATGCGTTTTCTTTTTTTTCCTAAATGAGTTCAAAATGTGGAAGGGGAAGAGTGAGGATTTGGAATTGAAAATAAAATAAAATTTATTTAAAAAGAAAAAAAGAAAAAAGTATGTTCAGTGACCAATATTTTATTGTTTGATTGGAATACACATTTTTAATTCACCTCGTTTGAATTTTGTTCTCTTTTCTTTCTTGCCACTGATGTTGCCCCATTTGACAGGCTCAGTATTGAAAAGTACTCCTTTTCCCCTTCTAGATAGGCTAATTCAGTTTCTGTTGCTTTAAAGGATTTGGGGAAGATGGGATTTGTTTTTGGCAGAGCCTATGAAGCCTTAGGTCACCCTAACCTTGTGGTCATACTAGGAAGATGAAAATTTTGTTCGTAATCTTTTCTTCTCCTCACATAGCAAGTCAAAGTCAACATCTACTACTTGTTGCAATGGGGGGCACAGAGGGGAAAGGATGTGCTAGCAAAATATCAATAGCATCAAGGGACTTTAGAGTGAGTGTCAAGCACAAGTTCTTCAGTCTACTTGTATGTCCTTGAAAAACCAGGAGGACCAATGATTGAGCATTAGTACTCTCTAGTTTTAACCTTAAAGACTTGCCATTTTGGGTTTCTCATATTCTCATCCTTGCTAAATCTGCTTGTATAATTATACTTTGGGAATATTTTTTGAAAGTTAGTGGGGACCAAAATATGCCTAGTTTGATATCTTTTTAGATACATCACCCCAAACTTCCCCAAAGTTAGAGTTTTAGTACTTATCTGGGTCAGATAATATTGAACCACTCATAAATTTCATTTCTAATTCTGATATGACAAATCCATGTTTCTTCATTGTTGTAGGAAGATATAGATTTTAGTGTAGACATATGACTTCTGGTCAAAAATTTATAATTCCTAAGATAAAGCTCAGGGTAATTTGCATCATCCTGGTATTAAGATTTGATGGTAAATAATGGGTGTTCAAACAAATACCTAAATATTAAGTACCTTGTGAGACTTCTGTCAAGGAGGAATAAGGTTATAGAAAGGAAATGCTGTGGCTGGTTTTTGTTTTGTTTTTTTTTTTTGTGTTTTTGTGGGGCAATGAGGGTTAAGGGACTTGCCCAGGGTCACACAGGTAGTAAGTGTCAAGTGTCTGAGGCTGGAGTTAAACTCAGGTCCTCCTGAATACAGGACTGGTGCTTTTTCCACTGTACCACCTAGATAGCCCCTGTGGCTGTTTTTTTTTTTTAATTTTTTCTACTACTGGAGATGATTTAAAATGCATGTCTAAGTAAAATGGTTTAAAAAGATTTCACATAGGAAGGAGCACATAGTATTGCTATTTACTCTGAGTTACAGACTTCTATGTATTCCTTGGGCAATATCATATAGGATGACATTAGGATATGAACCAGCTACCCTCATGGGCCATGGCAAAAGACCATTAGTATTGTGTGTTTTTCTCCATTATCCCCCCCTTAGAATTGTGTAATACTAGTTCTGTTGCCATCTTCTTGTTGAATCCATTTGTTGAATTCCAGGTCCATAATCAGCAAAACTGTTGTGGGCAAATAAACCCTACTATGACCATACCGCTTCTAGGACGAACCAATTATCATAAACAATTTAAAATTATTATAAATAATAGAGATTTATATTTTTGTTTTGAATCTCTGGGCAAGAGAATGAATAAATGAATAATCAAACATCTATTGAGTATGCATCTTGTGTCAGGTATCATGTTAGCTAGACCTTAAAATCTAGCCTCAGTCATGTGTGACTGTGTGATCCTAGGAAATTCACTTCAATGTTGTTTGTCTTAGTTTCTGAGGCAAACTGTGAAATAAGGATAAGAATAGCATCTACTTTGCAGTGCTCTTATGAGGGTCCAATAAGATGATATTTGGAAAGTATTTTTAGTACAGTGCCTGATACATAATTGACACTATTTAAGTGCTTATTGCTTTTTTTTTGCTTCCATCCCCTTCCTCAGGATAAAAACACATGAATGAAAACAACACTTCACACAAGGTTTTTACATACTATAAGATATGAATGAATATAAGTATATATGTACACATATTCATATATAGAACTAGTATACAGGTTTTATATACCATAAATACAAAGGAAAATAAAGTCTAATGTAAGCAATTAGCAGAATTTTAGCTGAAAGCTTGAATTTAGGAACAAACAGGTGGGTAGACACTGAAAAATGGGAAAATCTACAAAGTAATTTATATATATATATGTGTGTATATACATATATATGTATGTATGTGTGTGTGTGTGTGTGTATATATATATATATATATATATATATATATATATATATATATATATATATATATATATCTTTTAGTCTCTCTATCTCATACACAGACACACACACAATTTATAATCTGACCTCAGAAAGGTAATGTGACTTGCCCTGGTCACATGTTTTCATTACTAACAGACTGCCACCAAGGCCTCTAGATTCTCAATTCATTGACTTTCCATTATATTCTGCTATGTCTTCAGGTACAATATGGAATAACAGAAAAATGTTGCTTTCATTGCCTGAAGAATTGTCATTCTCCAAATTAGAATGCATGACCAACACTACTGAATTGCATTTGATCAGGAATCTCGTGCTTTTATAGTCTCCCAAAATAACCAAGTTAACTATGGGAAATACAGCCTGATAAGCCAAAATCCAGTGAGGAAGATATAAGAAGGTGTAAGAAGGAAAAGATAGTGAGTTACTTTGCTACATGTTTCACAGGGGAAGAAAGTACAATTAAGAAAAGGGAAGAAATCTGCACAAAGCAGTCCAGCTTAAAGAAAAACAAAACAAAACAAAATGGAAAAAAACAACAACAACAAACTCTTTGGTAGCTTCCCAGGGTGTGATTCATAGGACATAAAACAGGGAGAAGGGTAGTTATGCAGTCAATGTTTTCAAAATCAACATACCAGAAGGATGCCCTAGGATACTGTTAGCATGTAAAGGAAACAAGACTGCTGCAGAAGGGATTATTTTATACTGTCACTCATGATTTTTAAACCACTATTAATTTTACAGCTAGTGTGTGTTTTAAAAAGTTGCCTTTTCCTCTCTTTTTTTGTTTAGAATCAAGATTTAAATAATTCCTTTATACCAAGTTGATGCAGATACATTACTATGCAACTAACTGTGTGTTGTAGTCAGTGATGTTTTGTGCTTGGATGATAATTACTGTCAAAATGCAAAGGGTTAGTGAACAGGACCCATGGGGATGGCAGGATGACACTCTATGCAAGACATCCTGCTAATAGGTCTGAGAGCAATTACTGTATGGTTGCTGATCACAACACTTAACCCACTAGCTCTCAAACTCTGCAGAAGTATAGAAACTGCCCAGAAATATTTTTAATATAGTAAAATGATACCCTAGGTTAAGAAATGGAAATAACTTGTTCTGGTACTTCATCATATTTCCTGATAAGATACTATTAGAAAGGGATGATAAACAAGGTACAAAAATCATTCTGTGTATTTACCCTTTACATCATGTCTACCACACAGGAAATGCAAAAATAAGCAAAAATGACCACATTTCACACCCTATATCTACATGAGTCTATAGGGGTGATACATTTCTGACTATGAGCACTGTTGCTATATTTTGGGGTATAACTTAGTACTTACTGAATGTTTTTGAGTTAGGGTGGCAATGTGTTAAAGAGTTATTTTATTTTAAAATGTTATTACCACGGGGCAGCTAGGTGGTGCAGTGGTAAAAGCACCGGCCCTGGATTCAGGAGTACCTGAGTTCAGATCCGGCCTCAGACACTTAACACTTACTAGCTGTGTGACTCTGGGCAAGTCACTTAACCCCCATAGCCCTGCAAAAAAAAAATGTTATTACCACCTTTTGTTTTTATATCATCTTCTTTTCTCAATATATTCCTTTATCCTTTCTATCATCTTTAAAAATTTCTGAGAACATAGGTTCTGTTTTACCAAGATTATATAAGACTTCTGTTTCTTTCTCTAACTGTTGCCAACATGCACTTTTACCTATTTACCCTTTGCTGTGTACATACTCTGTCTACCAGCATGATCTCCCAACTCCAGATCTTTTTACATATGCCAATTCATGCATTCATTTATTTCAAAATTGATCAAGTACAATCAAGAAAAAGAATAGCTTTATTTTAAGTGGTCAGTGCCTGGGGGGATATTTTTATAGGCAGTTTCTCAGTTAAAGGTCTCATACCTCAAATATATATATATATATATATAAAACCTCAGCCAGATCTTTAAGAATATGAGTCATTCCCCAATTGATAAATGGTCAAAGGATATGAACAAGCAGTGTTATGACAAAAAATAAAAACAATTTATAGTCATACAAAAATGCTCTAAATCATTGTTGATGAGAGAAATGGAAATTAAAACATCCCTGAAATATCAATTTAAACCTATCAGATTTGCTAAAATTATCAAAGGGGAAAGCAACAAATTTAAGTTACGTTGAAAAATTGTGACACTAATTCCTTGTTGGTAGAGTTATGAATGAATCCAAACGTTTTATAGTGCAATTTGGAATTATGACCAATGAGTTATTAAACTGCTTATCCTCTTTAATCCAGTAATACCACTTCTAAATATATTTTCAAAAATAATTAGGGAAAAAAGGTAGGGGGAAGCCCTTTATATTATAAAATACTACAACTGCTCTCTTTGTGGTAGCAAAGAAGTAGAAATTGTGGGGATACCTGTCAACTGGGGAATGGCTGAAAAAATTGTAGTATATGACTGTAATGAAATGGGGGTGGAGACAAGATGGTAGAAGAAAGGCATTAAGCTCTCAGAACTCCTGACACAATTACTCTAAAATACTCCAAACACAGCCAAAAGACAACCCCTGGAGCAGCAGAACCCACCAAAATATGGGCTGTGATTATTTTCCAGCCAAAGATAGCTTAGAACACAATGTTGCTTTTACTGTGTACGCTGTTCTCCTGGTTCTGCTCCTCTCAGTAAGCATCAGTCCACTTAAGTTTTTCCAGGTTTTTCTGAAATCTGCCTGCTCATCATTTCTTACAGTATAATAGTGTTCCATTACATTCATATACCACAACATGTTGAGCCATTCCCCAATTGATGGGCATTCCCTTGATTTCTAATTCTTTATCATGACAAAGTGAGCTGCTAAAAATATTTTTGTACATGTGGGTACTTTTCTGTCTTCTATGATCTCTTTGGGATACAGACCTAGTAGTGGTATTACTGGGTCAAAGGGTATAGACAGTCCCATAGCCCTTTGGGCATAGTTCCAAATTGCTCTCCAGAATGGTTGGATCAGTTCACAACTCCACCAACTATGTGTTAGTGTTCCAATATTTCCACACCTTTTCCAACATTTGTTATTTTTCTATTCTGTCATATTAGCCAATCTGACAGGTGTGAGGTGGTATCTCAGAGTTGTTTTAATTTGCATTTCTCTAATCAATAGTGATTGAGAGCATTGTTTTTTCATATGGCAATAGATAGCTTTGATTTCTTCATCTGAAAACTGCCTGTTCATATCCTTTGAGCATTTTGCAATTAGGAATGACTTGCATTCTTATAAATTTTTCAAGCATTCCTGGTGAAAGATCAGAGATAAATAGAAAATTTGATATTTAAATCCAAGAATCAAGAGAAGCATAAAATTGTAAATACGAATGTGTAATCATAAGGGACCTAATTAAGCTAAAATGTTTATATTCCTATATGGGGAGAATACATATACATATATATGTAACTTCTAATAACTATTATTATTTTTCAGGCATTTAAAAGGATTTCACATGGATAGAGGGCATGGATATGAGTTGCTTATGTTGGAATGATCTCCTAACAATTTAGAGGTGAGGGAAAAAAGTATGCACTGGGAGAAGGGAAGGATAGAATGGGGAAATTTATTCTCACATAAAATTGGTGTAAAACAAGATGAAATTTTATGATGTAGGGTTAAATGAGGAAAAACCTCACTCTCATCAGAATTGGTTCAAAAAGGGAAGCTCTGTGTGTGTGTATGTGTGTGTGTGTGCGTGTGTGTATATATGAGTATGTGTGTGTGTGTGCATATATATACACATATATAGAAATGCAGGTTTCCTGATAGGGAAATAGGTGGGGAAGGAAATAAGGGAGGGAGATGATAAAACAGAGGGAACATGAAAGGAGCAGTGGTTAGGGGCAAAATACATGCTTGAGGAGAGATGATAAAAAAAGAAGAAACAGAAGAAAATTAGATCGAGGGAAAAACATAATAATCATAACTGTATGTGAAAGTGATGAGTTCATTCACAAAATGGCAGCAGATTGCAGAATGGATTAGAAACCACTATCCAACAATATGTTCTTTTTTTTACAAGAGACACATTTGAAATGGAAATATACACACAGAATCAAAATAAAGGACTGAAGCATAATATAACTAAACTAACTAAACTAAAAAATTGCCGAAGTAGTAATCATGATCTCTTACAAAGCAAAAGCCAAAGTAGAAATAAAAGAGATAATCAGGGAAACTACATTTTGCTAAAAGTTACTTTAACTAATTATAATAAAAATTACAGAATTTTCTTAGAAAAAGGCCTCATTTCTCAAATATATACTGATTTTAGAACTCATTTAAATGTTTAAAAATAAGAACCACTCCCCAGTGGATAATTAGTTAAAGGATATAAACAGTCAGTTTGTATAAGAAATCAAAGCTATATAGTCATAGGAAAAAATATTCTAAATTACTATTAATTAGAGAAAGTCAAATGAAAAGAACTATAAAATATCACTTCAAACCGATCAGAAGTGACAGATACTGGAAGAGAAAAGGAAAAATAGGTATAGTAATGAAATGTTGGTGAAGTAGTGAAGTAGTCCAACCACTCTGAAGAACAATTCAGAACCATGCCCAAAGGGCTGTATGAAAATATTTAAAGGAGCTCTTTTTTTTTTTGTGGTGACAAAAAAGAGGAAATTGAACAGATGCTAATCAATTAGAAAATGGATAAATAATTTTGTGGCATATGATTTTGATGGATTACTATTATGCTGGAAAAGATGAGAGTAGTTGTTTCAGGAAAACCTGAGAAAATTTATATGAACAGAGAAAAAGTAAAGTAAGAACTGGAAGATCATTGTGCACAGTAACAGCAATATTGTAATGATAATCAAATATAAAGAACTTAGCTACTCTAATCCAGAGAGTGAGCAAAGATAATTCCAAATAACTCATGGTGAAAAAATGGTATCCATCTCCAGAGAGATAACTGATGAACTCTGAATGCAAATTGAAGTGTAATTCTGACTTTATATTTTTTGCTTTTTAAAACAATGACTAACATGACAATATGTTTCTCATTATTTCATGTATACAATTGACATCATATTGTTTGCTTTCTCAGTGAATGTGGGAGGTTATGGGAGAGGGAAAGAATTTAAAACTCAAAATTTAAAAAGAAAAGAATATAAAAAGAAATAAATACATATTTTTACATTTGAAAGTAATCATATGAATTAGTAGTATGATTTTCTATATGGAGATAAAAAGGTTTAAAACTAATTAAAAAAATAATAATTGTCAATTTGGGTCTCATTAATGAATATAGATATTTATATATATGCATTACATATATGTTAAAGATACACTGTGACAGTGGTGAATACCTTTGGAGAACCTTTAATTGTCCAACATATATAAAGTTTTATGACTTACACTTGTGTGATCATAAAAAGTACCAGATAAATATTTCAGAAGGAAAGCCTTTAATTCTATATTTTTCACTCATGGCTTGATTTTTTGTTGTTGTTGCGGGACAATGAGGGTTAAGTGACTTGCCCAGGGTCACACACCTAGTAAGTGTCAAGTGTCTGAGGCCGGATTTGAACTCAGGTACTCCTGAATCCAGGGCCAGTGCTTATCCACTGTGCCACCTAGCTGCCCCCCCCATGGCTTGATTTTTTAAAAAAATAATCAACTAATCATAATCACAGTATGATCCTTTATTTTCTGAATGCTACAGACAGTTATTTGGGGGGCTTGAAACTAATTTAATTCTTTTTGGGGGGCTTTGCATGTGCTGCTTTGACATCATTGTCTTCTTCTGAATTTTTGTTTTTATCTTCCCTGTCACCATAGTAACTGTCTATAGTCAGGTTCCTTTTTTGTTTGTTTGTTTTGCTAATGTCAAGCTTATTTTGTAACTTCTAACTTTAATTGGAATTTGGGCTCTTCTCCTGGGATGGAGGGGGCACCATCCCAAGCTGCTTGTTCTAGGGGCTCAGGGCCTTGCTACTGGCTTGCTCAAAGGTATCCTGCTACCAGCTTCCCTGGTCATTGCTTGAATTGGACCGCAACCCCTCTGCCATTTCACTACTATGAGATAGACCTTTTATGCTGACATTTTAAGTTGTGTTGGACTAAAAAAAAAGTTAGCCTTATTTTTTTAGGTTCTGTTGCTTCACAACTTGTTTTGAGGCATTATTTTATCAATGTTTTGATGTGAATTTGGGAGAACTCAAGTGAATTCCTGTCTTTGTCATCTTCACTTTGTCCTCCCAGTCAATTCTATGATAATGAACATGTGTTCTACTATAGAAAATCATCTGCAAACCCTACCTTTTCTCTTCTAATCTATTCATCAAGGATACATATGCAGATCCTTCTAAGAGCTGAAATTTAAGTTGCTTTAAGGTTTGCAAAGCCATACAATTTATATTATCTAACCATAACCTCACAACAACGTTTTTTTTTTTTTTGTTTGTTTGGTTTGGTTTGGTTTTTTGCATTAGTTTCCCCAGAGAGGAATAAACTGTGACTTAGAAAGTTTTTTGGCTTGACCATAATCATACAGGTAGGTAAAAACAGGATTTTAACTTAGATCTTCCCAAATTCAAGTTCATCACTCTCATTTCCAGATTACATAGCCTGTAGAAGAAAAAGGAATGTTAACCTTTGAGTTTGTAGGAACTGTTGTCATTTTAAATGCTTTTATTTTTTAATTTTTTTAAATGGCTTTATTTTTTATTTTTTTAAATGCCTTTATTTTTATAACCAACATTTTCCCACCTAATTATACTCCTCCCTTTCAGATATCTTAAAAACTAATCATTCAAAGCTATAAAAATCATCATCTTTTTACCCCTACAATAAGTAATCCTTTCATATCAATTTGGTCTGGTCAAACTCCTTTCTTCCTGCCTTGTAAGAGACAGGAAATTTTGCAGCAAATATCATTGTAGCACTTATGTGGTAATACTGCTTCACCCACATGAGTAAAGAGCTTAAAATCATTCTTTCCATTATAAATAAAATATTCTTTGAATTCAAAAGGAATATAAGATTTAGAATGGGAAAGAGCTTTTTCAAAACCTTTATGCCAACCCTTTTAATTTACAGATGAAAAATCTGAGGCCTAGAAAGGGCAAGTAAGTTGGACAAGTTTGGAATCAGTTCCTATTCCATTGGAATCCTGTGGTTGGAGCACTGTGAAGAGAACTAAACCATCACAGACCTCTAGAAAGTGTATCAAAAAGAGTCTATATATCTTAATACTGAGAAATGAACTTTCTTTCTGATGCATTCTAGATAGGATCCATAATTTTTCATCACTGTAATCAAATTATTTCCAATTATATTCTCATTGATAATAATATTACTATGATTCATAAATTAATAAAATGTTTTGTCTATGTTTACATGTTTTGATGATAATTTTAATATCTAACAGCTTTTACATTTTTCTTCTCCTTCAAATCTTTTCATTACAAAGTTTCATAAAATTAATTCAAATTAATGTCATCTCCCCTATCTGCAAACTTTTACCCATATTTGCAATTCATCTTAGATTTCAGAATCTTTAACTGTTTTCAAAGATTCTTGTTGTTAGAAGAGCAGGAAAAAAGGCTAAATATCATGATTTAGGCTTTTCTTGTTTTTAGTAACATGAAGAAATGTGGCACAAGAAACAGTAATTATCATTCTTATTTTGCTTAAAATGTACATTTAAAAATGTGAATTCATTGTGGATTTGCCTTTTGGTCTGTATAGAATTTGGGCTATAACTCATAAATAAACTCAAATGGATTTGTTACGTTAGTGAGTATAGAGTCTTAAGGGGAAAAATAAAACTAACCAACCAGGCCAACCCTGCTATGGAACTACAATGTTTGCACTGAGACATTTAAATGATGATCTATGTATAAAATTTGGCTACTGGTATTATCTCTCTAGAGTTTTTCAAAAACACTTAGATAGTGGAGTTATGCCTTTGTTGGTATGAGACAGAAGAGGAGCACTGATTTTGAAAGAAGAGAAATCAAGATGTTCTGGATTCCAAAATCATAGCCCAGCACAAAGGTGGCCCATTATTCTTATGCTCATTTTGGCTGCTGATTTTTTTTAATCATAAAAGAATTTAATTATTTTCCAGTTACATGTAAAGATAGTTTTTTGTTTTTGTTTTGTTTTTTGGTGAAACAATTGGGGTCAAGTGACTTGCCCAAGGTTACACAGTAAGTGTCAAGTGTCTGAGGTCAGATTTGAACTCAGGTCCTCCTGACTCCAGGGCCAATGCTCTATGCACTGTGCACCCTAGCTACCCCTAAAGATAGTTTTCAACATTTGTTTTCAAAAGATTTTTAGTTCCAAATTTTTTCTCCCTTCCTCCCTTCCCTCCCCCCTTCCCAAGACAGAAAGCAATCTGATATGGGTTATACATGTACAATCACATTAAACATAGTTCTGCATTCGTCATGTTATAAAGAAGAATGAGAACAAAAGGGAGAAACCTCAAGTAAAGCAAAAACAAAGATAGAAACATTATGGCTCAAACTGAATTCAAAATCCACTGTTCTTTTTTCTGGATGTGGAGAACATTTTCCATCATTATTCCTTTGGAATTGTCTTGGATCATTGTATTGCTGAGAAGAGCTAAGTCTATCACAGTTGATTATCAAAAAATGTTGCTGTTATTGTGTATAATATTCTCTTGGTTCTGCTCACCTCACTCAACATCAGTCCACTTAAGTTTGGCTGCAGATTTTGAAGGTAGGAAATTATATTTCACATGTGTTCTGAGGGCCACTCCATTTATGCCAAGCATCTCAAGAGCTATGATAATTGATCCTTAAGATATATCTTTCACATTTCAAAGTGGTAAGCAGCCTAATAATGTTTATACCTTTTGGATTTTATTATATGGTTACTGAATGTGGCCCTGTTCTCCTCCCCTTTTGACTCTGCCAAAACCAAAAAGGGGTGTTAGATCTAGCAGGTATTCATAACTTCTGGGTTGAAGAATGAGTTTTAGGATTACAGCTTGACCTTCCCTTGGAGACAGCAGCTCCTGCCTGAGGATTGTATTACCCTGTATTCATATTTATTGTGACTCAGGTCAGAGTGATATAGCATAAAGAGTCAAAAGAGCCAAGTCTCAAGAGTACCACCTGTGTAAGTATGAGGTTGTTAAGTACATGTAAGTCATGTAACTGCCCCAAGCTCAGTTTCAACCATAAAAAATAGGGGGTTGGTTAGAGGACTCCCAAAGTCCATTCTTTCTTTAGAGCCAAGGTCATATAATCCTACAGAAGGCTACCTTGTAAGTATGTAAGTATGAAGAAGCCATCTTGGAGACTCTTGTATTTAAGGGATTTAACTGGGAAAGGAGCATCAACATTATACATGTGCATCATGTTAAGGTGATTTCTCCCTATAAGGTGTGTTTCTGTGGGAATGGCCTTTAATTTTTTCCCACTATTTATTCAAATAGTAGGAAGGCCTTTCTAAAAAATTAGAACAGTTTAAATTGAATAAATTACCAACAAAATAGAGGGCTCTATGTCATTGAAGACTAGATGAATCTATCAGAGTTGTAGAAAATTCACCCTATAGGTGAGAAAGTAATGTTCATGTAGGTACCTTCTAACTAGGTAATGTCATGAATTCTGACAATATCATAATGGAGTTCTGAAATAATTGCAAGTTACAACCACACATCATTGAGTTCTCACTTGAGCTTCCTGACAAAGATCAAGGATGCATTTTTTTCTCCCATTTTCATGATTCCAGAGTCAGGACTATAGTGAAAGAAGAATGAAAACATTGCTAGCCTGGCCATCCTCCTGAAAATGAAGTTTCTTGGAGGAACAAGCCAATTGGAGGAAGAAACCACAGGTCTAGAGAATATTTCTGGTGTGTGAAATTCAGGGATGAACTGAATTTTTATGGGGAAGGTCTCTTTAGAACAACAGAGAAAAGACCTGGAGACCTTGCATCCTTTATTTGCTTAGAATGAGTTCATGTCTTCAATCAAGAATACAATAAAAGGTTTTTTAATCTAACTAAAGTGTATTTATTATTTTGGAAGTCATTGTCTAAGTATACAAAATTTTGTTTGCCTGGAAGCATTTAGTAAACGATGTAATTGATCTGAAATTTAAAAGAAAGTCACTTGGTATCCCATCATAGTAATCTAACCTTGTTTTACCTTTCAGACTATTTCTTCTCACTCACCTTTGCTGTATCTTCTTCCAGGTTGCTACCACTAACAGGGATCTCTTCTCTTCTTCCTCTATACTCTTTTACTTGGTACATCATGGTTTCAAAGAACATGTCTCTGTTGATGATCTCCAGATTACTTGTCTAGCTCTGACCTCTCTCCCAACCTCCAGGCTGACATCTTCACCTAATTATTAGGCATCACAAACCAGATTCCCATAGACATTTTAAACTCCCAAAGTGGATTCATTTATCATTTGAATTTTCTTGAAAAGATATTTGAGTGGTTTTTCATTTCCTTCTCTAGCTTATTTTACATATGAGGAAACATCTGAAGCAAATAGGGTTAAGTGACTTTGTCCAGTGTCACACAGCTAAGTGTCTGAGGCCAGACTTGAACTCAGATCTTCCTGACTTCAGACCCAGAATTCCATGCACTGAGCTACCTAGCTGCCCTATATATATTTTTTATAAAATTATAATTATCTTGATTTCAAGAAAAATAGGTTTATTATATGGGAGATTAATTTCAACAAACGGACACCATGAAATCTATAGACATTGTCAACATTCCCTTCTTTGGTTTATTTATAGTGCCAACACAAGAAAAACTATTAGAAAAAAAACAATTTGAATTGTACTGTAAGATGCAACAAAATCATCCTTAAATTTCCTCACTGAAGTTTCACAAATGAAATTTTAGATCTAGTCAAATATGTGAACATCTATAGGTAGATAAACAGGTAGAGAGACAGAGAAAGGCAGAAACAAAGAGACAGAGTCTAGATAGCTATACCATAGATAATTATATCTACAATTATATAGGCATGTTATTATATATACAACAACAAAGATTTTTTTTGAGATTGGGTCTTCCTATCTCACCCAAGGTCAAAGTACCATAACCACCCAGAAGCCTGATCCAGTGATTGATCAGCAGAGACATTCTTCACTTCCAACTTTGGCCAATTTGTCCCTTTACGCATTTGATTGGCCCCCTGCTAACAGGAGCACACTATATAATTACCAGATTTAGTGTGGACATCTGAACAGTTTTAGCCCTACTATGCTTCAGAACTCCTGAATTCAAGTTATCCACAATCTTTCCCTCCCTTGTAGCAGGAATTATGGGTGTGTGTCAAACATCTAGTGACATAATCTTTTAACACAATAATTGATTTTTAAAAATTTTGCGCCTTCTAAATTTTTCTGTTACAACAATGTCCAGTAAGCATATGTCTTTTGAACTAATGGATGTCAAAACACTCAGTCCATTTGTGATGAAAGTACTCAATATATTTTAAAGGGAATAAAGAGCTCTGGTAGAATATAGAAAGACTTGAACCTACAGTATTCCTGATTTCCTTGGTACTACAATTGGAAGATGTTTGTTGACAATTGATTGTGCAAATTTTTTCTGAAGAATTGGGAAAAATTATGTATATATGTGTGTGTATATATATATATATATATAACATATACATGTACACACATGTATGCAAGTGGAAATGGAATCAACATGAAATTATCCTTTTAATAAAATATGCTGTAATTTAATTAATATGCTTGAGTCCTTAAGGACTCTTTATAGTTCTTTCCTATGAGGAAAAAGAAAAAAAAGGCCTGTCAAAGCCAAATATCTCAGCATCTACTTAGCAGGCACTGCACATATTTTCCTCAAGGAATAGCTTCTGGGTCAAAACACATTTACCCTATCTGAGTGCACAGATAAATGCCTCATTTTAATAGTAATATACAGTGTGATAAGTGCTAGTACATCTGACAAGTGTAAAAGCTAAAGTTCAATTTTTCAAAGTCTTGGTGACATTTTCTGTTTCATTGATACAGGCATCTGGGTAGAACAAAGGTCTTGCCCTTACAGGAGGATTGGTTGAAGGAACTAGAGATGATTCGCATAGAGAAGAGTTAATTTTGATGAATGCAACAGTTGTCTTTGAGGGGCTTTTAGGGCTATAATATGGCAGAGGGATGGTACTTATTTTGTATGCCCCCAGAGAGCATTACTGGGAAAATGTGTGTAAGGGGCAAAGGGGCAAATTTATGCTTGATGAAAGGAAAGACATATTTGAGCAAGTAGAGTGATCCAAAAATGGAACTACATGGGATGGGAGGTGGGGGACTCCAAGCTCACTAGTGACCTGCAAGCAAAGAATGGACAGTAACTTAGATATGCAATACAGGGGGATCTTTTTACATATGTGGGATAGCCTAGATGGTTTCTGAAGCCCCTTCCAACTTTGAGAATCTGTGTTGTATGCAAACCGGTCAAATTGGGTCAAATGAAAAATGTTTGCCTATGGTAATATCAGTATGTCTGAATTAAAGAAATAAATTGAGGGGAGG